>NC_143028.1:66802500-67060000 GCF_057628025.1 Oncorhynchus mykiss
GCCAACTAGCTAGCTAAAGTAGCAAGGCTAATTAAGGCTATTTTGAGGCGTCCTTGTCTACAACAACTATTGATATGAAACGACCTACTTGTTGGTTGATCATTGTAGCCTACGCCTTCTTATTTAGCCAACTTCATTTGGTTATTTAAATTCCATTTACCATTGATTAGAAATCTCCCACTTCACTTGCTACACATGGAGCCACTGACTGTAGCGCCACTTCTACCGGTGCCTCTTTTTTATGGGGTGCACTCAAACTGTTTTATTAAAATTTAGATGGGGCAGAGGTATGTGTGGGGTTGTGATTATGAATGTCTAGATAGCTAGCAAGAAGCTGCAATGTGGGGAATTGTAGGTGGCACTTTTCAGCTAGTTTTATCTTGTTCCATGTTTTGACTCATGTCACGTCTATGCTAATACGGCAAAAATTCACTAGCTAGCTAACCAACAACTATAACGATATATTTGAGACAACAAGTGCTCATTGTGCAAATGTATTTGGGTTTTCAGTAAACATTGGAGACTAAATGTAGTTGGTATATTGTCAACAATCTTAGCCAACCCCGTCTGTTTTGCCCCATAGTTGTGCTTATGTCGGTTTTCTTGCGAAACAACCAACCCACCTATGTCAAATAGATAATTTTAGTACATTTTAGACAAAGCCCCCGCAAAAAATGTAATAATTTTTGATGTACTGTGCTCATCCCTTCTCTTTCGATCTTTCACTTATACCCTTACTACACTGCTCGCGTCACAAAATAAATGTAGGAATCTATGTTATTCAATTATTGCACCCACACTGCTCGCATGGGTGATTGAAAGACGAACTGTTGCCGGTTGTTGTGGTAATACTATGAAAGTTTAGATGCCAGTCACCATATAAGTTAAATTATGAAAAGGCCTGGAAGGAGGAGAGATGACTCGAAACGATTCGGTTTACCGTTTTTTTTATGTGTGGATCAATTGTTGGAGTAGAGGACCTTGTGCATTTCACGTAAAATAACAACCTAATGTTTATATCCCAGGACAAATTGGCTAAAAACGGCAAGCTAGCTAAATAGGACAAATTAAGCTAGCAAGTGCAAGCTAAATTGCCATAAATGTTTAATGCTTTTCGACCTGTCCCCAAATTAATATCATTGGTTCAAAGTTTGTTTTGATATTTTAACCTGCGTGTCGTGATCACGTTTGGTGTAGGGGGGACAAAATAAATGTATGCACGACGGCGCACGATGGCGCACGTGCGCAGCAGGATTGGGTTCCGTGTTACCCGTATCCTGCTCTGCCTGCCTGCCTGCCTGCCTGCCTGCCTGCCTGCCTGCCTGCCTGTCTGTGTCTCTCTCTCTTTCTTTCTCTCATTGTTCTCAGTGCATTTCCCTCTCTCCTCCCATAGAATCGGTGTTGAGGCCTGGGGAGGAGGAGTGTCAAGGTCAGGGGTCGTTAGAGGCTGCTTTCCTAGCCAGGCAGGACGTCATCTGCCTGGACAGCAGTGACAGTAGTGAGGAGGAGGAGAAGCAGGAGGATGTCAAGCCACCAGCTATCCCCATTATCAGACTGGCTATCAGACCTGCTGTCAGACCTGCTATCAGAGACGGTAAGGCTGTAGGAGGACTGCTCAAACAAAGGGAACAACCACAACTCTCTGGCTGTGTCCCAAATTGAACCCTGAGACTCTATGCACTTGTGGAGATCTGAGACTATTCGATTAGTGTACATAGTCTTTGGGGAAGTTACACCATATTATCTATCAGAAGGTAAGGCGGTGCTATTAACATATTTCTTAGACCTGTCCAATCCTTTCAGATCTCTAGAAGGGAAAAGAACGTTATAGGTAGAACCTTGAAGTTATAACGTTCCTTGGTTGGACTAACAGGAATATATATACACAGTAATTGGTTAGCTGTCAGGTTACGAACGCTTAATGGCATGAACTATGAATATCAATTTTCCTGCTCGGAACTAATGATGCCTGCTGTCTTCCAGGACCACAGTGGAAATAAGTGTGTTATTTTGATGTTTTTAACTGTGTCGTTGTTTACCCGAATAATAAATACATCTAATCGATCAAATTCCTCCCAGACGTGATCGAGCTGAGCTCTGGGGATGACGACGCCCTGCAGATCAGCAGTGAGTCGGCCAATGAGGACGAGGACGAAGGTGTGGGGGGCACGGCGGAGAGCAGCGGCGCGCATATCAACGACTCGCTCAACCAACCAGATGCCCAGGGGAGGGTTCTAGTTAATATCAACCACCCCGCAGAGGAAGAAGACCTGTTCCTCGCCCCACAGCTGGCCCGGGCCGTCAAACCTCACCAGGTACGTTAACTAATGCACGCGCGCACACGCATACACACACACACTGCAGCACCCTGCAGAGGAAGAAGACCTGTTCCTCGCCCCACAACTGGCCCAGGCCGTCAAACTTCACCAGTTACTTTAACTAATGCACGCACACACACACACACACACACACACGCATACACACACACACTGCAGCACCCTGCAGAGGAAGAAGACCTGTTCCTCGCCCCACAACTGGCCCAGGCCGTCAAACTTCACCAGTTACTTTAACTAATGCACGCACACACACACACACACACACACACACACAAACTTCAGAGGAGGAAGAACTGTTCCTCGTTCCACAGCTGGCCCGGGCCATCAAACCTCACCAGTTACGTTAACTAGCTCACGCACACACACGAACACACAAGCGCACCCACACACAGACTGCAGCACCCCACAGAGGAGAAAGACCTGTATCTCACCCCACAACTGGCACGTGACGTCAAACCTCACCAGGTACACTAACTCACTAACACTGCATGCGTTATTTAATTGAGTTCATTCTCTCTTCCTCCATCCCTCATCTCCTTCTCACTCCTTCCCCCCACTTACCTCCCCCTTTCTCGCTCCATCTCTTTCCTCCCCCTTATTTCCTACCTCTCTCCCTCCCTCCCCAGGTTGGTGGGATCCGGTTCCTCTATGATAACCTGGTGGAGTCTCTGGAGCGCTATAAGGGCAGCAGCGGGTTTGGCTGTATCTTGGCCCACAGCATGGGTCTGGGCAAGACCCTGCAGGTCATCTCCTTTATAGACATCCTGCTCAGACACACCGGGGCCCACACCGTACTGGCCATCGTCCCTGTGAGTAGACTGTTAAGGAGATGATGAGTGTGTCTCGCTCTCTTCTCTTGCTTTCTGTCTCTATTCTCCCATTGCTCTCTGTTCATCTCCCCTGTGTGTCGCTGTGTGTGTCTGTCTGTCTGTGAGCACAGCTGTGTCTTTATCTCTCTCTTTCTCCCCAGGTGAACACCCTTCAGAACTGGCTGGCGGAGTTTAACCTGTGGCTTCCCACCCAAGAGGCCCTTCCCCCTGATAGTGACCCTGCCATCGTCACAGGACGCACCTTCAGAGTCCACATCCTCAATGACGAGCACAAGTATGTGACATTTTATATAGTTAAGCTGACTAACACACTGCACTGTGTCAATTGTATACTGCCATGTGTGTGTGTTCTGCCGTGTGTGTGTGTGTTCTGCCGTGTGTGTGTGTGTTCTGCCGTGTGTGTGTGTGTGTGTTCTGCCGCGTGTGTGTGTGTGTTCTGCCGCGTGTGTGTGTGTGTTCTGCCGCGTGTGTGTGTGTGTTCTGCCGCGTGTGTGTGTGTGTTCTGCCGCGTGTGTGTTCTGCCGCGTGTGTGTGTGCTGCCGCGTGTGTGTGTGCTGCCGTGTGTGTGTGTGCTGCCGTGTGTGTGTGTGCTGCCGTGTGTGTGTGTGTGCTGCCGTGTGTGTGTGTGTGCTGCCGTGTGTGTGTTCTGCCGTGTGTGTGTGTGTGTTCTGCCGCGTGTGTGTGTGTGTGATCTGCCGCGTGTGTGTGTTCTGGCTCGTGTGCGTTCTGCCGTGTGTTCTACCGTGTGTGTGTGTGATCTGCTGCGTGTGTGTTGCCGTGATCTGCCGCGTGTGTGTGTGTGATCTGCCGCGTGTGTGTGTGATCTGCCGCGTGTGTGTGTGATCTGCCGCATGTGTGTGTGTGTGATCTGCCGTGTGTGTGTGTGTGATCTGCCGCGTGTGTGTGATCTGCCGCGTGTGTGTGATCTGCCGCATGTGTGTGTGTGTGATCTGCCGCATGTGTGTGTGTGTTCTGCCGCGTGCGAGTGTGTGTGTGTGTGTGTTCTGCCGCGTGCGTGTGTGTGTTCTGCCGCGTGCGTGTGTGTGTTCTGCCGTGTGTGTGGGGTCTGCCATGTGTGTGTGTGTTCTGCCGCGTGTGTGTTGCCGTGTGTGTGTGTACGCGTGCGTACTACCGTGTGTGTGTTGCCGTGTGTGCTGCCGCCGTTTGTGTACTGCCGTGTGTAAGGTATAGCCATGAGGTACTTAATGACAGCCCTGACGTGTGTACGGTATAGCCATGAGGTACTTAATGACAGCCCTGACGTGTGTACGGTATAGCCATGAGGTACTTAATGACAGCCCTGACGTGTGTACGGTATAGCCATGGGGTACTTAATGACAGCCCTGACGTGTGTACGGTATAGCCATGAGGTACTTAATGACAGCCCTGACATGTGTACGGTATAGCCATGAGGTACTTAATGACAGCCCTGAGGTGTGTACGGTATAGCCATGAGGTACTTAATGACAGCCCTGACGTGTGTACGGTATAGCCATGAGGTACTTAATGACAGCCCTGACGTGTGTACGGTATAGCCATGAGGTACTTAATGACAGCTCTGACGTGTGCCTGTGTGCGAGAGCATGTGTACGTAACACTGCTTACGTATGATTGTGTGTGCCCTACAGAACCACGGTGGCTCGGGCTAAGGTAGTGGAGGACTGGTCCAGGGATGGAGGTGTCCTCCTGATGGGGTATGAGATGTACCGCCTGCTGTCCCTGAAGAAGAGCTTTGTGACAGGCAGGAAGAGGAAGTCCAAGAAGCCCCAGGGACCCGTCATCATCGACCTGGACGAAGAGGAGAGGCAGCAGGAGCTCATGAAAGGTAAGGGGTCAGTGGTTAGAGGTCGCTGCAGGGCCCACTATAGGTGTTCTGGGGCCGGAGTAGTAGTAGTTTCAAATTAGGAGTGCTGATCTAGGATCAGGTCCCACATGTCCAGCTAATATTATTTATTGTGATCCTAAAATGCAAAACTGACTCTGAGAAGCTTTATCAAATCAAATCAAATTTTATTTGTCACATACACATGGTTAGCAGATGTTAATGCGAGTGTAGCGAAATGCTTGTGCTTCTAGTTCCGACAATGCAGTAATAACCAACAAGTAATCTAGCTAACAATTCCAAAACTACTACCTTTATAGACACAAGTGTAAGGGGATAAAGAATATGTACATAAAGATATATGAATGAGTGATGGTACAGAGCGGCATAGGCAAGATACAGTAGATGGTATTGAGTACAGTATATACGTATGAGATCTGAGTATGTAAACAAAGTGGCATAGTTAAAGTGGCTAGTGATACATGTATTACATAAAGATGCAGTAGATGATATAGAGTACAGTATATATGTATACATATGAGATGAATAATGTAGGGTATGTAAACATTATATTAGGTAGCATTGTTTAAATTGGCTAGTGATATATTTTACATCATTTCCCATCAATTCCCATTATTAAAGTGGTTGGAGTTGAGTCAGTGTGTTGGCAGCAGCCACTCAATGTTAGTGGTGGCTGTTTAACAGTCTGATGGCCTTGAGATAGAAGCTGTTTTTCAGTCTCTCGGTCCCAGCTTTGATGCACCTGTACTGACCTCGCCTTCTGGATGATAGCGGGGTGAACAGGCAGTGGCTCGGGTGGTTGTTGTCCTTGATGATCTTTATGGCCTTCCTGTGACATCGGGTGGTGTAGGTGTCCTGGAGGGCAGGTAGTTTGCCCCCGGTGATGCGTTGTGCAGACCTCACTACCCTCTGGAGAGCCTTACGGTTGTGGGCGGAGCAGTTACCGTGCCAGGCGGTGATACAGCCCGACAGGATGCTCTCGATTGTGCATCTGTAGAAGTTTGTGAGTGCTTTTGGTGACAAGCCAAATTTCTTCAGCCTCCTGAGGTTGAAAAGGCGCTGCTGCGCCTGTTTCCTGAAGTCCACAATCATCTCCTTAGTTTTGTTGACGTTGAGTGTGAGGTTGTTTTCCTGACCCCACACTCCGAGGGCCTTCACCTCCTCCCTGTAGGCCGTCTCGTCGTTGTTGGTAATCAAGCCTACCACTGTTGTGTCGTCCGCAAACTTGATGATTGAGTTGGAGGCGTGCGTGGCCACACAGTCGTGGGTGAACAGGGAGTACAGGAGAGGGCTCAGAACGCACCCTTGTGGGGCCCCAGTGTTGAGGATCAGCGGGGTGGAGATGTTGTTGCCTACCCTCACCACCTGGGGGCGGCCCGTCAGGAAGTCCAGTACCCAGTTGCACAGGGCGGGGTCAAGACCCAGGGTCTCGAGCTTGATGACGAGCTTGGAGGGCACTATGGTGTTAAATGCCAAGCTGTAGTCGATGAACAGCATTCTCACATAGGTATTCCTCTTGTTCAGATGGGTTAGGGCAGTGTGCAGTGTGGTTGAGATTGCATCGTCTGTGGACCTATTTGGGCGGTAAGCAAATTGGAGTGGGTCTAGGGTGTCAGGTAGGGTGGAGGTGATATGGTCCTTGACTAGTCTCTCAAAGCACTTCATGATGACGGAAGTGAGTGCTACGGGGCGGTAGTCGTTTAGCTCAGTTACCTTAGCTTTCTTGGGAACAGGAACAATGGTGGCCCTCTTGAAGCATGTGGGAACAACAGACTGTCATAGGGATTGATTGAATATGTCCGTAAACACACCAGCCAGCTGGTCTGCACATGCTCTGAGTGCGCGGCTGGGGATGCCGTCTGGGCCTGCAGCCTTGCGAGGGTTAACACATTTACATTTTTTCCTCACGTCGGCTGCAGTGAAGGAGAGTCCGCATGTTTTGGTTGCAGGCCGTGTCAGTGGCACTGTATTGTCCTCAAAGCGGGCAAAAAAGTTATTTAGTCTGCCTGGGAGCAAGACATCCTGGTCCGTGACGGGGCTGGTTTTCTTTTTGTAATCCGTGATTGACTGTAGACCCTGCCACATACCTCTTGTGTCTGAGCCGTTGAATTGAGATTCTACTTTGTCTCTATACTGAAGCTTAGCTTGTTTGATTGCCTTGCGGAGGGAATAGCTACACTGTTTGTATTCGGTCATGTTTCCGGTCACCTTGCCCTGATTAAAAGCAGTGGTTCGCGCTTTCAGTTTCACGCGAATGCGGCCATCAATCCACGGTTTCTGGTTTGGGAATGTTTTAATCGTTGCTATGGGAACGACATCTTCAACGCACGTTCTAATGAACTCGCTCACCGAATCAGCGTATTCGTCAATGTTGTTGTTTGATGCAATACGAAACATATCCCAGTCCACGTGATGGAAGCAGTCTTGGAGTGTGGAATCAGATTGGTCTGACCAGCGTTGAACAGACCTCGGCGCGGGAGCTTCTTGTTTTAGTTTCTGTCTGTAGGCAGGGATCAACAAAATGGAGTCGTGGTCAGCTTTTCCGAAAGGAGAGCGGGGCAGGGCCTTATATGCGTCGCGGAAGTTAGAATAGCAATGATCCAAGGTTTTTCCAGCCCTGGTTGCGCAATCGATATGCTGATACAATTTAGGGAGTCTTGTTTTCAGATTAGCCTTGTTAAAATCCCCAGCTACAATGAATGCAGCCACAGGATATATGGATTCCAGTTTGCAAAGAGTCAAATAAAGTTTGTTCAGAGCCATCGATGTGTCTGCTTGGGGGGGAATATATACGGCTGTGATTGAATATGAGATAATGTATCACCAATATAATGATACAATACTGTAGGCTGACAGCAGTTCACTAGACACTGGGTGAGTAATGCCTTGTAAAAAAACACCATAAATGACCATATTAAAATGTCAAGGCTGATGAATTGCAATGACATTCTACTACTAATAATAGATCAGAGAACGTTATTATTTTATCCATTCATCATCATTTATGTTATTAGTTATGTTATGTTACTCTTTTTTTCTCACACACCTACAAACAGACACACACATTCTCCTACCTTGTGTTTTACTCTCTCACTCCTCCTCCTTCTAGGTATGGAGAAGGCCCTTGCCAGGCCCGGTCCAGACGTGGTGATCTGTGATGAGGGCCACCGCATTAAGAACTGCCATGCCAGCACCTCGCAGGCCCTGAAGAACATCCGCTCCAGGCGACGTGTGGTCCTCACAGGATACCCCCTGCAGAACAACCTGATAGAGTACTGGTGCATGGTGGACTTTGTCAGGCCTGATTTCCTGGGCACCAGGCAGGAGTTCAGTAACATGTTCGAGAGGCCCATTCTGAACGGGCAGTGTGTGGACAGCACGCCGCAGGATGCCAGGGTGATGAGATATCGAAGTCACGTCCTCCATAGTCTGCTGGAGGGCTTCGTCCAGAGGTGAGAGCAGAGAAGACTATTTTTTTATTTATTCACCTACCTCTCCTCACCTTTTGCTTTTTATATCGCTCTTTCTGTCTCTCTCTTTCTCGATTTCTCTATCCTCTCTCAGTCAAATATGGTTTCTCATCCTAAATCAACCCCTCACTCTTAGCCCCTACTCTCTCCTATAGATCTGTGAAGGATTGGTTAGGTGTATATGCAGTCTGATAATAATCTGTGTCTGTCCCAGGCGAGGCCACGACGTACTGCGGGACCAGCTCCCCTCCAAGGAAGAGCATGTGATCATGGTGCGCCTGTCACCCCTGCAGAGGGCCCTTTACACTGAGTTTATGAACCGCTTCAGAGAGGCAGGCAACAGCGGCTGGCTGGGCCTTAACCCACTCAAGGCCTTCTGCGTCTGCTGCAAGGTGAGGCTGAGATTGCTGTACTGGTGCTGTGGAATTAGACGGAGACAGACAGGCAGGCAGGCAGGCATACCACAGACCACTCAAACTCAACTCTGGACCTCAAAGTCAGTTCCACTGCATTTTTTCAAATCAAATCAAAGTTTATTTGTCACGTGCGCTGAATACAACAGGTGTAAACCTTAATGCAAATAGTCCAGGTAACCACCTGTTCAGGAGTCTTATGGCTTGGGGGTAAAAACTGTTGAGAAGCCTTTTTTTCCTAGACTTGGCACTCCGGTACCGCTTGCCATGTGGTAGTACAGAGAACAGTCTATGACTGGGGAGGCTGGGGTCTTTGATTTTTAGGGCCTTCCTCTGACACCGCCTGGTGTAGAGGTCCTGGATGGCAGGCAGCTTTGCCCCAGTGATGTACTGGGCCGTACGCACTACCCTCTGAAGTGCCTTGCGGTCGGAGGCCAAGCAATTGCCGTACCAGGCAGTGATGCAACCGGTCAGGATGCTCTCGATGTTGCAGCTGTAGAACCTTTTGAGGATCTCAGGACCCATGCCAAATCTTTTTAGTTTCCTGAGGGGGAATAGGCTTTGTCGTGCCCTCTTCACGACTGTCTTGGTGTTTTTGGACCAATCTAATTTGTTGAGGAATTTGAAGCTCTCAACCTGCTCCAATACAGCCCTGTCGATGAGAATGGGGACGTGCTCGGTGCTCCTTTTCCTGTAGTCCACAATCATCTCCTTAGTCTTGGTTACATTGAGGGATAGGTTGTTATTCTGGCAGCCAGGTCTCTGCCCTCCCTATATGCTGTCTCGTCGTTGTCGGTGATCAGGCCTACCACTATTGTGTCGTCAGCAAACTTAATGATGGTGTTGGAGTCGTGCCTGGCCATGCAGTCGTGGGTGAACAAGGAGTACAGGAGGGGACTGAGCACGCACCCCTGGGGAGCTCTAGTGTTGAGGATCAGCATTGCAGATGCTACCTACCCTCACCACCTGGGGACGGCCTGTCAGGAAATCCAGGATCCAGTTGCAGAGGGAGGTGTTTAGTCCCAGGATCCTTAGCTTGGTGATGAGCTTTGAGGGTACTATGGTGTTGAACGCTGAGCTGTAGTCAATGAACAGCATTCTCACATAGGTGTTCCTTTTGTCCAGGTGGGAAAGGGCAGTGTGGAGTGCAATAGAGATTGCGTCATCTGTGGATCTATTTGGGCGGTATGCAAATTGGAGTGGGTCTAGGGTTTCTGGGATAATGGTGTTGATGTGAGCCATTACCAGCCTTTCAAAGCACTTCATGGCTACGGACGTGAGTGCTACGGGTCTGTAGTTATTTAGGCAGTTTGCCTTTGTTCTTGGGCACAGGGACTATGGTGGTATGCATGAAGCATGTTGGTATTACAGACTCAATCAGGTACATGTTGAAAATGTCAGTGAGGACACCTGCCAGTTGGTCAGCACATGCTCGGAGCACATGTCCTGGTAATCCGTCTGGCCCCACAGCCTTGTGTATGTTGACCTGTTTAAAGGTCTTACTCACGTCGTCGGCTACGGAGAGCGTGATCACACAGTCGCCTGGAACAGCTGATGCTCTCATGCATGCCTCAGTGTTGCTTGCCTTGAAGCGAGCATATAAGTGATTTAGCTCGTCTGGGAGGCTCGTGTCACTGGGCAGCTCGCGGCTGTGCTTCCCTTTGTAGTCTGTCATAGTTTGCAAGCCCTGCCACATCCGATGAGCGTCTGAGCCGGTGTAGTATGATTCAATCTTAGCCCTGTATTGACGCTTTGCCTGTTTGATGGTTTGTCGCAGGGCATAGCGGGATTTCCAGGTTAGAGTCCCGCAATCTTGAAAGCGGCAGCTTTACCCTTTAGCTCAGTGCGAATGTTGCCTGTAATCCATGGCTTCTGGTTGGGGTATGTGCGTACAGTCACTGTGGGGACGACGTCCTCAATGCACTTATTGATAAAGCCAGTGACTGATGTGGTCTATTCCTCAATGTCATCGGAAGAATCCCGGAACATGTTCCAGTCTGTGATAGCAAAGCAGTCCTGTAGTTTAGCATCTGCTTCATCTGACCATTTTTTCATAGACCGAGTCACTGGTGCTTCCTGCTTTAATTGTTGCTTGTAAGCAGGAATCAGGAGGATAGAGTTGTGGTCGGATTTACCAAATGGAGGGCGAGGGAGAGCTTTGTACGCGTCTCTGTGTGTGGAGTACAGGTGATCTAGAATTTTTTTTCCTCTGGTTGCACATTTAACATGCTGATTGAGATTTGGTAGAACTGATTTAAGTCTCCCTGCATTAAAGTCTCCGGCCACTAGGAGCGCCGCCTCTGGGTGAGTGGTTTCCTGTTTGCTTATTTCCTTATACAGCTGACTGAGTGCAGTCTTAGTGCCAGCATCTGTCTGTGGTGGTAAATTAACAGCCACGAAAAGTATAGCTGAGAACTCTCTAGGCAAGTAGTGTGGCCTGCAGTTTATCACAATATACTCAACTTCAGGCGAGCAAAATCTTGAGACTTCCTTAGATTTCGTGCACCAGCTGTTGTTTACAAATAAGAGACTGATTTAGTGGGTGCAATTAATTATCAGGTAGAACAGAAAACCAGCAGGCTGCGGACCTCATAGGGTAAGAGTTGAATACCTCTGCAATAGACCATAGTGACGATAGGGTACTGCTGTGGGTTAGTTAGTATAGCCAGGAATTACACCCCGATCTTAACCTGGAATCAGTAACATTATTAAAGTCAGTCCATTGATGTGTGCGTAGATCTGGAACCACCCTGACGTGCTGTACGAGACCCTTCAGAAGGAGAACCTAGCCAACGAGCAGGACCTAGACCTGGATGACATCACGGCGGCCTCCAACCCTCGCTGCCCCGGCGCCAGCCTGAAGGCCAAAGTTGCCGACTCAGCCAACAGCCGGATCAACGTCGCCCTGCCCCCACTCAACCCCATCCAGGAGAGAGCCAATCAAGTCATCACCTACGAATGGGTACGTAACGCCACTCTCTCAACCCACAGGCTAGCATGGGTACGTATCACCACAACACCACTCTCTACCCACAGGCAGGCTGGGAACTTGTTAGATACTTCTCCTATGTTAGCCTGGGTCCTATTCATTAGTAAGAAAACGGGCCGAAACGGGTAGAAACCTATAGCCTCACCTACCTGAGTTTGTCCAATAAGAAATGCTTGTTTTCATGTTCAGTTGCAAAGCATTTTGCTGCGGTGTGCACTAATGAATACAACCCTGGTTAAACCAGACTGAATGCTGTTCTCATTATTGCATGAATTTCCACTGTAAGGATTCTGAAGTTATATTGTAAAACCTAGGGATGTAACGATTCACCAATACGCATCGTTCCCCGGATTAAATGTTTAAGATATGAGCGCATTGGTACACGGGACCCCAAACCGATCCAAATGTAGCATTCATCGGTCAGAAAACCAATTCAAACGTTACGAATCGCCTGTTCATAATTTTTTGGGGCTGCTCAAATAACTTTCTACCTTCAGAAAATACCTAATCTTTTGTGACCACTGCTTCATCTTCTTAAGGGTTGAAGTAAGCATGCCGTTATGTTGACAGTCATTGATCTACACGTCATTTTGCATGCCAAACAACCCCAGGCAATATTAGTAGCCAAGTCAAACTGCATGCTGTGCGCCCATCTGACACATCTACGTGTCACAGGATAGCATTCAAATGTTTGTAAAATTGCTTGCACAATCTTAGTCTTGATTAGTTGAGTGACAACCAGTGTAATTTGATAGGTCATTTTTATATAATGCGCTTTGAAAATGGTGATTTACCTGAATAAAAGTAGCTTAAGCTACTGCCGGAGACACAACTCATCTGGCTGTACATGCTGATCAGGGTTTACATTACATTTTATTTCCATTGTTCAGGTTCACCATCAGCAATAATTATGCAAGTTTTACTTGAAGCAATCAGTATATGGTCATTTGTAGATATACAGGGTAAAGTTGATCATTTCATAACGAGGACAGCAGTCACTTTCGACCCGCACTACACGGTCGAAGCGCCAGAAGAAGAGAATCTCACTAACCATTCGATTATTAGATGGGGGTGGAATCCAAAGTTGTGCTATATATTCATTGGCTATGTCATAGCTAATTTTACAGATAAATGTTGGTACATTACTTGCTGAAACACTTTTAATCTGCAAAAATGACATTCATTCATGGGTGATGGTGGGGGGAGACAAAAAGCAAACATTGCCCCCCAGCTGGTAGTGTGTTGGTAGATGCCAAGTTTCCCTTATGGCTCAGCTCAGGTGCCTACATCCACCATATACACTACCGTTCAAAAGTTTGGGGTCAGTTAGAAATGTCCTTGTTTTTAAAAGAAAAAAATAAAATAATTGTCCATTGAAATAACATCAAATTGATCAGAAATACAGTGTTGACATTGTTAATGTTGTAAATGACTATTGTTTTTTTTTATGGAATATCTACATAATGAGCCTCTGTACACCTGTCAGCAACCATCACTCCTGTGTTCCAATGGCACTTTGTGATAGCTAATCCAAGTTTATAATTTTAAAAGGATAATTGATCATTAATTAGATAACCCTTTTTCAATTATGTTAGCACCTGTTCTGATTAAAGAAGCAATACAATTGGCCTTCTTTAGACTAGTTGAGTATCTGGAGCATCAGCATTTTGTGGGTTCAATTACAGGCTCAAAATGGCCAGAAACAAATGACTTTTTTCTGAAACTCATCAGTCTATTCTTGTTCTGAGAAACTGACACCTCACAAGTCCTCAACTGACAGCTTCATTAAATAGTACCCGCAAAACACCAGTCTCAACTTCAACAGTGAAGAGGCGACTCCAGGATGCAAAGTTCCAGTGTCTGTGTTATTTTGCCCATCTTAATCTTTTATTTTTATTGACCAGTCTGAGATATGGCTTTTTCTTTGCAACTCTGCCGAGAAGGCCAGCATCCCGGAGTTGCCTCTTCACTGTTGACGTTGAGACTGATGTTTTGTGGGTACTATTTATTGATGCTGCCAGTTGAGGACTTGCGAGGCGTCATTTTCTCAAACTAGACACTTTAATGTACTTGTCCTCTTGCTCAGTTGTGCACTGGGGCCTCCCACTCTTTCTATTCTGGTTAGAGCCAGTTTGCGCTGTTCCACGAAGGGAGCATTGTACGAGATCTTCAGTGTCTTGACAATTTCTCGCATGGAATAGCCTTCATTTCTCAGAACTAACAAAACGTGCCATTGGAACACAGGAGTGATGGTTGCTGATAGGTGTACAGAGGCTCATTATGTAGATATTCCATAAAAAAATCAATAGTCATTTACAACATTAATAATGTCTACACTGTATTTCTGATCAATTTGATGTTATTTTAATGGACCAAAAATGTGCTTTTCTTTAAAAAAAAATACAAAAATAAAAACTTCTAAGTGACCCCAAACTTTTGAACAGTATGGTGGATGTAGGCACCTGAGCTGAGCCACAAGGGAACCTGGGCACCACTACCAGTTGGGGGCAATGTTTGCTTTTTGAATGTGTTTATGAAACAAATGTTAGTGCATCGCATTGAACCTAATCTTTTCAAACAAAAAAGTATCGTTCCTGTATCCTATCAGAGCCCATGTATCGAATCATCTTGAAAGGGAAAGATGCACATCTCTAGTAAAACCTAAGATGTCCTCGTTTGTGTGAAAGAATGACCTTCATTCACCCATCTCCTGTCCTGTATCTCTGTCACTCCAGGCCAAGGACATCATGAACAACTACCAGACTGGGGTTCTGGAGAACTCTGCCAAGATGCTGCTGCTCTTCCACCTGATTGACGAGAGTGTGAGCAGAGGAGACAAGATCCTGGTCTTCAGGTTGGACCTCTCTTTATGTTTGACATGGAACACTTCATCCAAGTCATACTTAGACTTTATTGTCCTTAGAGAGACTGGAAATGTGTGTTTTTGCTTTTCACCTCAAAGTATCCATGTGATACTAACTGACTTGAATGTATTTTTAATGTGTGTGTGTTTGACGTATGTCCATCAGTCAGAGCTTGTCCACCCTGACGGTCATTGAAGGCTTCCTGTCCAGACGGCCGTTGCCAGCAGGCCGAGTCTCCCCTGACAACCAAGGCCAGAACCAGACCTGGGTCCGCAACATCAACTACTACAGTGAGTCATCATCCACACAAACACACACACATGGCACAACCCTGTTCCCATGGCAACCACTACTACCCAGACCCTGTCATCATTATTTCCATGGCAACCCTTTGACTCTTCATTTGTGCTAGCTCAGCTGTGATTTGAACCCAGATCCCACTAATGTACTCTGTTGTTCCAGACTATTAGACTAGTTAGCTTGTTTTCACAGCATCCTTGTCCTGTGGAATATTTTGGCTTCAATCCGCTAACTGAACAAATCTACTCTCACTTATGGTCTCTAATCTCAATCAGTCTTTCAGTGATTCCTCATATCCTATATAGGGATGCACAATATATCGGTGAACATAACGGAATCGGCCGATAGTAGCTAAAAATGCCAACATCGGTATCGGCCCGATGTCTAGTTTAACGCCGATGTAAAAACCGGTGTCAAAGCTACCGTGCATACCTATATAACGTAGGTACATGATGTAATGATTTGTAACATTTTGCGCTACACGTGCAGCACAGCATTCCTAACCTAGCCCACACAAAGTCTGCTGTGTGGATCGAGCAGTCATTTGAAAGAGTAAGAAAATTTCAGCACGACAACTCAAAGGTGAAAATCCATTAAAGCCAAGATAATGGAATTCATTGCCCTTGACAATCAACCTTTCACTGTCGTGGGTGATGTTGGCTTTCACCGACTGGTCGAACACCGGTACACACTACCAAGTGCTCTATTTTTCAGATGTTGCCCTATCGGAGTTACACAGTAATAGCGTCACTGCTATTAGCTTCATGACATACATACTATTCAACTCCGTTTGGGTCTTTGCGTGTCATAAAAGAGACAGTAGCACTGTCAAAGCTGTACAAAATAGTCTACAAACACAGGCCACGAACGATGTGTTTACAATACCACGTTGGTAATAAAGAATCATTTGTTGGACCGCAACTTCTGGGGTAGCTAGCTTTAGCTTGGTACCTCGCTAGCAGAAACTGAAGAATACGAGTGATTGTGTAATAACTACGTAAAAGATTTATGAACGCGTTAAATTATTATGTGACGTGCAGTCATATTCAGGTCCTGATTGGTCAACAAGCTTAGTTGACACGTCAAATAGTGTTATTTGTGTATCTTTTTTGACATGCAAAGAACCATACGCCATTCCATAGAAATCCTGGTTTCGGAATGAAACGACTGAATAAATTAACAATGAAACAGCACAGCAAGTAAGTGAAAGAAATAGGTTTTGATTATGTTTTACTGGTAATGGGGACATATGTAAATGTAATCAAAATAACTTGTGTGTGTGTGACCTTTATTTAACTAGGCAAGTCAGTTAAGAACAAATTCTTATTTACAATGACGGCCTGGACGACCCTAGGCCAATTGTGTGCTGCAGTATGGTACTCCCAATCACGGCCGGATGTAATACATCCTGGATTTGAACCAGGGACTGCTGTTACGCCTCTTGCACTGAGATGCAGTGCCTTAGACCGTCTGTGTCCGTGTGTGTGTTAACTATTTAACTGTATTAGAGGGCTTAAAAGGCAGCTAAAATGTTAAATATCGGTATCGTATTGGGGGTTTTTTGGCAAGGAAAATATCGGATATCGGTATCGACCAAAAATGTCATAGCGGTGCATCACTATCCTATTTCCTCGCCTCCTTCTCAACTGTCTTGTACGGAAAGGTCCAGGGCCTCCATCAGATCTTCTTCTCCAATGGGTTTGGAAATGGAGGCAATAAGAGACAATGTGAGAAATTCATGAAAGATGAATTAAGAAATAGCCATGCTTTTTCTCAGCCATCTCTGGGTTAATTATTTAAATCTACTGCCCCCTACTGGATTGGCTACCACACTACACTAGATAGTGTATGTGTCCCAAATGGTACCATATTCCCTAAATAGTGCACTACTTTTGGCCAGACCCCTATATGAGCCCTGTTCAAAAGTAGTGCACTACATAGGGAATAGAGTACCATTTGGGACATCACCTATTTGTCTGGAATCGCCCCATGATGCTTATGTAGTGAATGTGTCGGTTGTCTCCCCCAGGGTTGGATGGGAGTACGTCTGCCTCCGAGAGAGAGAAACTCATCAACCAGTTCAACGATCCAGAGAACACCTCCACATGGGTCTTCCTCTTGTCAACAAGGTAATAGACTGTACAGACACACTGATACACACACATAGAAATGTAAGTGAAATTGCTGTGGTCTGATGAGCTCTGCCACTTCTAGTAATTATATTTATGTGCTTATATATTCTTCACTCAAATACACAACAAACGCTGTGTTTACACAGGCAGCCCAATTCTGATAATTTTTTTCACTATTTGGTCTTTTGAACAATCAGATCAACTCTTTTGCCTATAATTGGACAAAATATCAGAATTGGGCTGCCTGTGAAAACGCAGCCATATACACTCAATTAGACACACCCGTGCACACAAAGATATTTATTCACACACATTGGATATATTCTCCCTCCCTTTTACATACACTTTGATCAGCCATTCACTTACACAAACACACTTGCGCATGTTGTTAATAAGCCTGGGTTGTGACTTGCAGGGCGGGCTGCTTGGGAGTGAACCTAATCGGGGCCAACCGGGTGGTGGTATTTGACGCGTCATGGAACCCGTGTCACGATGCCCAGGCGGTGTGTCGGGTGTACCGCTACGGCCAGAAGAAGCGCTGCCACATCTACCGCCTGGTCTGTGACTTCACCCTGGAGAAGAAGATCTACGACCGGCAGGTCTCCAAGCAGGGCATGTCTGGTAAGAGAGAGGGAGGGAGGGAGGTTGGGAGGGAGAGAGAGTGGGGGGGGGGGGTGACGGTGATGATGCTCCTGTGTGTGTGACAGGGCATGTCTGGTAAGAGAGTGTAGTGTGTGTGTGGTTAAATATATTGAATGTGGGATGGCATGATATTGAAGTTGAAATGCAAATGGCGGCATAGTACAGGGGAATATCAGTGGTCAGTAACACACTGTGATTGGCTATGTCCAGTGGTCAGTAACACACTGTGATTGGTTGTGTCCAGACCGCGTGGTGGACGACCTGAACCCAGTACTGACTTTCACCCGCAAGGAGGTGGAGTCGCTGCTGCACTTTGCAGAGGAGGAGCCTGACCCGGCCAAAGCCCCTCTGCAATCTCACGAAGAGATGGAGACGGTCATCAGCCAAGCCTGTCAGATCTACCCCCACCTCATCACTAAGGTACACACTCACACACACAGATACACACTCACACGGTTTATTAGGTACACCCGGTACTAGATTGGTGTACCTAGTAAACAGGCCACTAAATATATATACACACGTCATGTCATGGATACTGTATTAATATGGTACACACACCACCCACACTAACATCCCTGTTGATCTGTACCCCACCAGGAACCCTTCCATCATGAGTCTCTGCTTGTAGACCGGAAGGAGTCCAAGCTTACTAAAGCAGAGAAGAGAGCTGCTAAGAAGAGCTATGAGGACGAGAAGCGTGCCTCTGTGCCCTATTCTCGCCCCTCCTACGCCCACTACTACCCAACCAGCGACCAGACACTCACCAACATCCCAGCCTTCAACCAGCGCAACTGGCGAGTCGTCCAATGAATTCCTTATCCTACCCCTATCACACAGCATCCCTAACCAATCCTTCAACAGCGCTGTGTAAGCCTGTTAAGCAGGCCTAAACAACAGCCTATCCATACAAATGATCCTTCTAACCTCCAAACTCAACCATGCCATCTGCAGATATCATCAGTCTAGAAAACTGTCCCACATCAGACTGTGTAATATGATCCTCATGTGTTTTTGAATCCCCTAGGCGTCCCATAGCTCGGGGTGATGAGAAGCCCATGGCCAGCGTCCGACCCGTCCAGTCCACCCCCATCCCTATGATGCCTCGCATGGCGGGCATGGGCATGGCCGGCTCCAGCTCCGGGGTCAGCTTCCCGGTCAACTACCTGCAGAAGGCCGGTGTTTATGTCCAGAGGATCGTCACTACCACTGGTACAATACATATCCCTGCAGGGACAATAACGTTTTAATTGAATTGGTACTGATAGACACTGATACTCTTGGTAAGGGTTCATTAGGGCACATACGTTCATTAGGGCACATCGTGTCAAAACGTTTTGTCACGTACAATGAAAATTAGCCTTTCTTATTGGACAAGGTCAGATGGTACTTCCCTGTTTCGGAGCGGTTTCTTCTGTTTTGGGCCTAATGAACACGACGGGTTAGGAATAACTCCTGTCTTGGGTCAGGTGAAATGCTTTGGGGCTGCATTAGGATAGACCAGTGATATAGGAGCTATGTCCCAAATGACACCCTATTCCCTATAGGGTGTATACTACTTTTGACCAGGGCCTATAGAGAATAGGGTGTATTCGGGATACTCCCGTGGTATTGTTTGGAAATAATTTAACTCTTTCTGTTTGCCCCTTCAGATATAGTGATCCCTGGAGCCAACAGCACCACGGATGTCCAGGCACGTATCGGTGCAGGAGAGAGCATCCATGTGATCAAAGGGTCAAAAGGTGATAATAACATATACAGTAGAAGATGTACCTCCTATCTACCTGCATGTGTAGTTCAATTCATTCTCTACATACTCTAATTGAAATACTGTGCACACCTTGGAGAGCGGTTTACAATATCCACATGGACACCTGAATTCCCAGGTTGTTATCTCATTTATATAAAGGGCTCGGTACTTTAACCTAAGAATCAAAACTGACTGGTGCTTCCCTGCATGCTTATTTTTATGTTTCTTACGTTGCCTTGTTTTTTCCTGAATATTTGTATAGTTATATTAACTAATGTCATGAGAGGAGAGCATTCAAGTAAGCATTTCATTGCATTGTGCACACTTCTCTGTATCCTGTGCATATGACAAATCAAGTTTGAGTTTATATCCGCCATTAACTGCTGTCTTCCTCACAGGTACCTACATCAGGACCAATGACGGGAGGATTTTTGCTATCCGCTCAGGGAAGCTCAGCAGAGCAGTGCAGGGAGGATCTGCTACTAACAGAGGTGCACTGTACATACACAAAGTACTTTACATTACATGATGAGGAATCCATGTGACAGGATATGACAAAACAACGTGACTTGGTGTTCAGACTACATAGATAACCAGAGAGGACCTAGTACGGAGCCCTGCGGGACACCTGTGGTGAGACAAGATCAACATGCTCAGTTATGGGAATAATTACTCTTTTTACCCTCCTCTTTGCCGCAGGTTCCCAGGCTTCCCTGCTCCACGCCATCGGTAACGGCTGTTTGTCTCCCATGGAGCGCCAGCGGCTGAGCCCCGACAGCGCATCGCGTCCCTCTACCCCCGAGAGCCCTGAGATTCTCAGAGAGCTCAGCCGCTACGCCGTCAACGTGGATACCGTCGCCATGGGCAATGAGCTGCCGTCGCCGTCGGACATGGTTACAGGGGATGGAGAGGGAGGGAGCAGAACGCAGCAGTACAGTCAGAACACGGAGTCGGACCTCAGCCGGCAGCTCAGAGAGGACATCGGAATGAGCATCAGCGAGGCTCTGCGATGCTCCAAACGCAAGATGGCCGCAGCAGCGGGTGGACACAAGCAGGCGGGGGGCAAACGCAGCTCATCTGCAACCGGGTTCCCGGGTCTCTCCCTGGGTAGTGGAGGGCTCAGCTTCCCCCCCCTGAACCAGGCCCTGCTGGGGGGACACATGAGCCACCCGATGCTAATGGGAGGCAGCTCCTCGTCCCCGTTCCTCCAGTCAGCAGGACAGACTCTGGGAGACCTGCAGACCATGTTCCCCTCGGCAGGGGCGGATCTCCTCAGCCATGCCTCCTCAGCCACAGGAAACAATGGACACCTCCCCTCATCCTCCACCTCCTCCTTGTCCTCCACCTCTTTCTCCTCCACCATTAACACCATGCCCATGTCCTCGGCCTCAACATCCACCTCCTCCTCCACCCTTCCTCCCTTCCTGATGAACCCCAGCGTGACTGGTCTGCTGTCCCCAGGCTTCCCTCTGAACTACAGTCAGTCCCTCCTGCCTGAGCCCACGATGTACCCCAACACCCTGGGAGGAGGCCCGGCCAGCACTGGAGGAAGCTCCAACTTTCTCTCCCACTACCCCTCTTCCCCCTCCAGCCTCCTGGGTGCAGCGCTCAGCCAGCCTGACTCCCACCATCTAGCCACGGAGAACGGTGGCAGCAGCTCGGACGATGATGTCATTGAGGTGACAGGACAATGAGCATTCTTAGACTCTGACAACCCCCCATCCCAGCTCTAACATGGCTAACCTTCATAGCCCCCCCTACACACACACACAGACTCTCCCATGAGCGAATGAGTGAGAGAGAATGAGTTGTACCTCATGTGCTAACCAAGACAGAGTAACAAATCCTTATGCTGAATATCTTACTGAAGAAGAGACTGAAGATTTGCCCGAGCCCCTGAGGTTGGTGAGGCTGAGCACTGGAGACCATGGATGGGAATGGATTAACGTTTTGTTGAGAGGGACCAGTTGAGATGAACATGGGGCTTCCAAGCACTCCCTCTCCGGCTATATCTTCTAGCATTGCCCGCCATCCCCTTATTAGACCCCAATGACGATCTCTGAGGCCAGTCAGGACACTGTCTGAACTGAGCTCACATCAGATGGAACGATGTAATCATCTGTTGGACCGTTTGCATTAAAAAAAAAAAGTGCTTTTAGAGTCGTTAGCTGTTTGCTAGATATTGTAGCGTCCCCCTGTTGGAAAGGATGACAAGACAATACAGTATATGTGACCTGGATGTTTTGATTCTACTAATATTCTAAACTGATCTTGTTGATATTTTGTAAATGGTGGTTATAATCATTAGTTGTTTATACAGAGAGTTCAGACAGGGCCAGGGTTGAGTTAAAAGTTCAAGGGGAAGGGTTGGATAGAGAGACAGTATGTTCTTATGATCAAGTTGTCATAATAACGGCGGCGCCCTTAGGTTGGTTGCCGAGGCGGCCATTTGAGTTACTTTTATTTCAAAGAGAGACCTTAAAAGGTCAAATGAATGTACATCCATGTCAGCCTTTTGATAACACAGGGGGCTGACCTGGGTGGGTTCGGACAATGTGTTCTCATTTGTTCGTTTAGCCTTAAACGACACTAAGGGGTCTTTTTCTTGAATCTTAGCATTTACACCTTTAGTACACCCTTTCCCCTTCGTAACGACTTCAGACAGAACTACTGAGCATCCAGACAGGTTGGTTTCCAACTCAAGGGACAGGCTCCACTAACTCTAGTCCAGAGCATTATGTGCAGCTTGCCAACACTCTGCAAGCTGCACGTAACACCCTGGACCAGAGCTACAAAAACACTAAGACACTTGCACTATACAAATAGGGATATGGATCATATACAGTCACAAACAGTTTATAGTTCTGGGCCCATATTTATCAAGTGTCTCAGTATGAGTGCTGATCTAGAATCAGGTCCCCTTGTCCATCTAATGTTTTCATTATGATCAAAAAGGCAAAACTAGCCCTAGATCAGCACTCCTTCTCTGAGACCCTTTTATGAGTACAGGCCCATAAAGCATCCATTGGAGCCATAGGTTTACTCTGTAGCATGACCTGCAGAATACCTGCAGAAAGCGACAAACCCACAACCATTTAGCTACAGTAGTTAACAATGACTACGGTAACCCACCATGTGGCCATTTGTGTGGCATAGTTAAGCCAGCCCGTTGTGTGGGTATGGATGGATTGATGGCCTTACCCAATGAGAAGCAAGCAGCACACAGGAGTAGCCTGTCTGAGGTAGCTAGGTGTATCCCTGACCGCACGGCAGACAGACAGTCCGTGTAAGTAGCTTCTCTCAGTAGTGTATCTCTGTAGCTCTACAGTGCTTTGGGTCTGTCTGTGCTGGTCTGTGCTGTTCTGTGGTTGGTTGATACGTTTTTCTTTCTGTGATGTCATCTCAAAATCATAACGTGAGGGGAATGGATCGGGCCTCCGAGTTATTTTTCTCCACTGGAATTGTACGTGGAACTCAAGTTGGGCTACAGGAGCCAGGATAAATGTCTGATATATATATATATATAAATATATATATTACCCACGTTTGTGTGGAGTTTCAGTTTTGTTTGGACTATAAAAGAATGGGGGATTCCACCACACACCCCTCACAACCTCAACTCTACCCACCCACTACTGCTTACTTACCTGTCCTTATCCTTACAGCCTGTTTCTAGTCGATCATGTATGTTGGATGTTTTCCTCCACCTCACCTCGCAACCTCCTTAACCTTTTTCTAGTTGGCCCGGTCTTGTGTCCATCAAATGATTCAGCCAATCATCCCAGTCTTTTTCATAGAGATGATTATTTCCTTGGAGGAAGAAGCCCCATCCTCCCTCCCAATCAGAATTGTTTTACTGTGCTTCTTTTTTGTTTGTTTTACGTGTCATCATGAGGAGAACTCCATATCCAGATGTTATTTTTAGTTTTTTTTTAGTAGCAATGTTCTTTTTTTAACATCTTGATGTTGGCTCGCCTCTACTAGTTTGTCCTTTTATTTCAATGTATGAATTTACCAAAATTATTTATTTATAATGATCTAAATGAATTCATCTGTCTTTTTTTTGTACATTATACTCTCATTTTTTATTCTCTTTTTATCCACGTTGATCTTTTCACCAGTGTCTGTGAAAGAGCAGACCAGTGTCTGTGAAAGAGCAGACCAGTGTCGCAAACTGACTGTGTGAGATCAGGAAGTCAGTCACCACATGTATCCAGCATAGAGGCGAGCATAAAATGACGACTGTGTTGCTTTGTTAATATCATTTTAACAGTGAATAAAACACTTAACTTGCGTTATTACATCATTGTGATTGTGTATTACACTGACGTGATGCTCTTTGCACAGATGTTTTTTGAACATATATTCACATGGAAACACAAACCAATATGCTAAATGTATTTTTATTGAAATTGCAAGAATTATGTTCAACTCAACCTTCAATTGCACTCTTGCAGCTGGGAATCTGTGAAGGATAATGGATTTGGATATGATGAAAAATGATGCGTATGTCCTCATAGTAAGACAGGTGCGGGAGTTACAAATAGGATGGAAGCAAATACTGCACCGCTTTTTGACACTACATTGCAGTCAGTCTTCCACATCAGTAAATATGACATCTTACGTATTTGGCTGGAATTTCATACCTGAGTGTTAAAACTAGTACAATATTAGCAGATATCTGGTCCTCTGGTTTCAAGACCTGCCATTTGGGGGGCACTGCACAAGTGTCAACTTTGGAGAAAATAAATGAATCGCAAGAAATGTGCATTGGTCCATTCAAGCCTAAAGGCAATGCAAAGAAAACAAAGCAGCAACATCATTATCAACAACCAATATCACCACTTCCTGAGTTTTAGACACAAAACCGACTGTCCTTTTCTCCTAGGCTCTCAGATACAAAATACTACTTTTACATTACTAAATACTTCCAAAGACCACCCTCTGCTGGCCACCCAAAAGAACCGTGAAGGAGATGAAGAACTGAGGCCTGTCATTAAAAAACATCCCCAGAAAGGCAGATGATCGGCAGCAACAGCGCTGTCTCATGGACGCTTTGTGTTCCACATATGAAGTTAGTAAGTATACACTACTACACTACTGTGTAATTCTCTGCCATACAACACTTTTCTACTAGGCCATGCTGACATGTGCTATCCAATTCTATCCTTATTGGTGATTCCATACCACTTCTTTGCTCAAAGTAAAGTTAACACACAATTTAAAACAATTACCAAGCTATGAAATGCTCTTCCACTTTGACATTAAAACTAGTTCAGGAGTAGATGTGACCAAAATAAAGTTGCACTAATGTAAGCCACTGATAGTTTTGGGCACTAGGCAGAATGCATGTTGGTCCTCCAAAGAGCTCTACAGTAAAGCTTCTATTAATGCTTTAAAGGAGAAGTTCACCCATTTTTACATGTGGCCTTATCTTCACTCTTTCTGTGCTTGTAGTTGATCCCCCATCTCCGTTTTTTTTTTATATTTTGTTTCGTTACAGAGAAAATCGGTTGTCACATTTAGCTGAGTCATCTCATGCTATATGAACTACAATGCATCATGAAAATGTGTCTAAGCATGTTATAAACAGTAGGTGTGTGGGTAAAAGTACTGGGGAACCCAAGCCAGAAGAAAATGCCATTTTACAACCAATGTGTTGTGATAATTGCGTTGTTTTCTTTATAACCTGATCATTTGCCTTGCCACTGTGATAAATAGGCCTAAGGCAGGGACAATAAGAAGAAACAGTGGCAGAATAAATTGAACCGCACATTTTTTTTCTATCACAAAACCGGAGAGCTACCTAGGTCCGGTAAAGTCCAGAAAGCATATTGCATGTAACGGTTACATGACCGAGCAAGCAAGTTAATATTTACATTTTCAGACTACTAAAACAACTATTCATTTATAAACACGGAGAGTTACCTCAAGTCGGAAAGAAAACAGGAACAGCTTCCACTATTCCAGCACCATTTCAACTTCAACATTTCAACATCAAATCCCCTATGCTCACAGTGACAACTAAAAGATACAACAAAAAAATTGGCCAATCAACATAAGCTAAATATGATGTGGCTGTCCATGGTTCTGATTTCTCTCCGTATGTGTGTGTGCGTGCAAGTAGAAAAAACATGTTAACCCTACTTGTAGAGAAACACCAATGTCATCCTCCTCTCTTTCATGTTGACGAAACAGTCTATGACTCTGGCATACAGTACACACTTTTAGTTGTTGTTCTAGGCTACCTGACTAAAATGCTTGCTCTCTAGTCTAACTTCCTTTCATGGGCAACAATGAACCAAATAGTTAACATTAGCCTACTACATCTAGCCACATTTTGAACTTCCATCCTCTTCAGACAGGGGCACAATGTATGAATTTATGGTTAGATCAGAATCACCGTTATAATGATTGGCCAGTATGGAGAAATAATTAAAACCATAAGTCCAAATCCCTATCTCCGTTCATGGCTAATTTAGGAAAGGGCTCATTTTAGCTATTTAGCCATCGGATGACAACAACACAATGAGATGCAACAATTCAAGTTTTCTGTCTGTCGTTTGGTATTTTGATGTGATGTGTTTGGAGTGAAGATAGATCCAAACTGGCTTCCCTTGACACCTTTGTTTTGGTGTGCAGAACCATTCACAGTTGAGCTCACTCAGTTTAGCTCAACGCTAATTGGATATTATTTTATACTTTTTTTTATCAAGGGAGGTTAAATGCTTACTGGCTTCCCTTGCATTCAATGCTATGGGAGGCAATAGTGTCATACTCTTTTTGACCAGACAACATCAGATGGGCTGCACATACAGAAAGAGGGGGGCGCTGTTTGGCTCGCTCGGATGCTTTCTCTGGTGAGATACATTCAACCTCTTGCAAATTGAAGGAAAATTATGAAACACAGAGAGACTGGTTATAAAACACTCCAAACTACCTCATATTACAACAGAATCTCATTCTGGATAATGTCTCTGCACTCAATTTTTGTTTTCCACTGTTCTATGAATCCATATTTGCACATTTTAGTTGTTGTAAACTGCATTATTCAAACATTGATTTATGTCACAGTGAGAAAAAAAAAGTGTGAGTGCAAAAGCATTATTCAGATTGAGAGTGTGATGTAATACGAGTTGGTTTGGAGTGTTTTATTACATGCTTTAGAAACATTTTCACAATGCATTGTAGTCTACAGCAAAATCTGACAACCAATTTTCACTGTAACATAAAATCAAGAAATACATATTTGGGGGATCAACTACATGTAATGGATGTACACAAAATAGTCCAAATTGGTGAAGTGAAATGAAAAAAATAACATGTTTCAAAAAATCATCATCATTGCTATTCTGGTGCAACCAATTACCTTCAGAAGTCACATAATTAGTTAGATTGCACACAGGTGGACTTTATTTAAGTGTCACATGATCTGTCACATGATGTTGTCCGACGAACCATTAAACAGGCAAAGCATCAATACAGGACTAAGATCAAATCGTACTACATCGGCTCTGACGCTCATTATGTGGCAGGGCTTGCAAACCATCACAGACTACAAAGTGAAGCACAGCCTAAAGCTGACCAGTGACACGAGCCTACCAGATGAGCTAAACTACTTCTATGCTTGCTTCGAGGGAAATAACACAGAAACATGCATGAGAGCACCAGTTGTTCCGCAAGACTGTGTGATCACGCTCTTCTCAGCCGATGTAAGAACTTTAAACAGGTCAACATTCACAAGGCTGCAGGGCCAGACGGTTTACCAGGACGTGTACTCCGAGCTGACCAACTGGCAAGTGACTTCACTGACATTTTCAACCTCTCCCTGTCTAAGTCTATAATACCAACATGTTTCAAGCAGACCACCATAGTCCATGTGCCCAAGAACACTAAGGTAGCCTGCATAAATTATTACCGACCCATATCACTCACATCTGTAACCATGAAGTGCTTTGAAAGGCTGGTCATGGCTCACATCAACACCATTATCCCAGAAACCATAGACCCACTCAAATGTGCATACCACTCCAACAGATCCACAGATGATGCAATCTCTATTGCACTCCACACTACCCTTTCCCACCTGGACAAAAGGAACACCTACGTGAGAATGCTATTCATTGACTACAGCTCAGCGTTCAACACCATCGTGCCCTCGAAGCTCATGAATAAGCTAAGGACCCTGGGACTAAACACCTCCTTCTGTAAATTGTATCCTGGGCTTCCTGCCGGGCTGCCCCCAGGTGGCAAGGGTAGGTAACAACACATCCGCCACGCTGATTTTCAACACAGGGGCCCCTCAGGGGCGCGTGCTCAGTCCCCTCCTGCACTGCCTGTTCACTCATGACTGCACGGCCAAGCATAACTCCAACACCATCATTAAGTTTTCCGATGACACAACAGTGGTAGGCCTGATCACCGACAATGACGAGACCGCCTATAGGGAGGAGGTCAGAGACCTGACCATGTGGTCCCAGGACAACAACCTCTCCCTCAACGTCTTCAAGACAAAGAAGATGATTGTGGACTATGATTTGGCATGGGTACTCAGTTCCTCTGTCACGTTCGCTGTCTTCAAACTCCCTATTATAAATGAGCCAAGACGCAGGGTGCATCTAATTCCACATCTTAAATCGAAGTGAAACCTTTCACAAAAAAACAGGTAAATCAGAACGTGACGCAACCGTGGCGCACACAAACAGTCATAGAAAATAAATAATTACCCACAAACACAGGTGGGAAAAAAGGCTGCCTAAGTATGATTCCCAATCAGAGACAACGATAGACTCTGATTGGGAACTATACCCGGCCAACAAAGAAATAGAAAACTAGAATTCCCACCCAAATCACACCCTGACCTAACCAAAGAGAGAAATAAAAAGGCCCTCTAAGGTCAGGTCGTGACATATTCAAAATGTTCTACAGCGGCACCATTGCATCACTGCCTGGTATGGCAACTGCTCGGCCTCCGACCGCAAGGCACTACAGAGGGTAGTGCGTAGTGCCAGAACAAAGGAGACGATTGTGGACTACAGGAAAAAGAGGACCGAGCACGCCCCGAATCTCATTGACGGGGCTGCAGTGGACAAGGTTGAGAGCTTCACGTTCCTTGGTGTCCACATCAACTACAAACTATCATGGTCCAAACACACCAAGACAGTGGTGAAGAGGGCACGACAAAAGCTATTCCCCCACAGGAATAGCGCCAACTGAAAAGAGCGCCAAGTCTGGGTCCAAGAGGCTTCTAAACAACTTCTATCCCCAAGCCATAAGACTCCTGGATACCTAATCAATTGGCTACCCAGACTATTTGCATTGCTCCCCCCCTTTTACACCACGCTGCTACTCTCTGTTGTTATCATCTATACATAGTCACTTAAATGCTCTACCTACATGTACATATTACCTCAACTAAACGGTGCCCCTTCACATTGACCCTGTACCGGTACCCCCCTGTATATAGTCTCGCTATTGTTATTTTACTGTTGCTCTTTAATTACTTGTTATTTTTATTTCTTATTCTGATCCATATTTTTTTTAAACTGCATTGTTGGTTAGGGCTCGTAAGTAAGCATTTCACTGTAAGGTCTACCTACACCTGTTGTATTCCACGCATGTGACTAATAAAATTTGAATTGATTTGAACATGAAGACACACTGCAACCAACTGTCTGTCTACTTACATGTGCACACACCATGTGCTCTCTCGCTCGCTCAATCAATCAATCAAATTTCAATCAAATGTATTTATAAAGCCCTTTTTATGTCAGCAGATTTCACAAAGTGCTATACCTAAACCTAGCCTAAAACCCCAAACAGCAAGCATTGCAGATGTAGAAGCACAGTGGATAGGAAAAAGGAAGAAACCTAGAGAGGAACCAGGCTCTGAGGTGTGGCCAGTCCTCTTCTGGCTGTGCCGGGTGGAGATTTTAAGGTACATGGCCATTTATGGCCAGATTGTTCTTCAAGATGTTCCAGTGTTCATAGATGACCAGCAGGGTCAAATAATAATCACAGTGGTTGTAGAGGGTGCAAAAGGTCAGTACCTCACAGAGTAAATATCAGCTGGCTTTTCATAGCCGAGCATTCAGAGGTCGAGACAGCAGGTGCAGTAGAGAGAGAGAGAAAGTCGAAAACAGCAGGTCCGAGGACAAGGTAGCACGTCCGGTGAACAGGTCAGGGTTCCCTAGCCGCAGGCATAACAGTTGAAACTGGAGCAGCAGCACGACCGGGTGGACTGCGGACAGCCAGGAGTCATCAGGCCAGGTAGTCCTGAGGCATGATCCTAGGGCTCAGGTCTTACGAGAGGGAGAGAGAGAGAGAATTAGAGGGAGCATACTTAAATTCACACAGGACACCAGATAAGACAGGAGAATTACACCAGATATAACAGACTGACCCTAGCCAACCGGCACATAGACTATTGCAGCATAGATACTGGAGACTGAGACAGAGGTGGGTCGGGGGACACTGTGGCCCCATCCGATGACACCCCCGGACAGGGCCAACCAGGCAGGATATAACCCCACTCACTTTGCCAAAGCACATTCCCCACACCACTAGAGGGATATCAACAGACCACCAATTTACTACCCTGAGACAAGGCTGAGTACAGACCACGAAGATCTCCTCCACCGCATGAGCCCAAGGGGAGCTGGTGCGGTCTCTCTCTCTCTCTGTCTATCTCTCTCTGTCTCGCTCTCCGTCTCTCTTTCTCTCTGTCTAACTTTCTCTCTGTCACTCTGTGTCTTTCTCTCTCTCTCTCTCTCCCTCTCTCTTCCTCTCTGTCTGTCTGTTTGATTATACACTACTTGTATCTTAGTTTCTATTTCAACTTTGTACAAATGGACAGGAAGGAAACAAGCTGTTTGCCATCATTACCTTTTCCTCTTGCCTTCTATTTGCTTTTTCAAGAATGAGAAAAAAACTGTTTATACAACGCAACACATCAAAAGGTAGGAATACACTTTCTTGTAATTCATAAAATGGTTTCGGTTCAGGATTTCCAACTGGGTCAATATTAATAATCCAACATATTTCTTGTGAATCAGTTTTGCATCCTGTTAATTAATGTTGGTTTCCTCTGCAGAAAATAGCCTACTCTGATTGATTAATTGAAATGAGGGGATTCATTTCGGTTTTCAGCAGCCATAGCAAATCAGAATTGAAAAACAATTAAAAGTGTGTTTTTTTTTTCCAATGGGAGAGAAGTAGAGGATTCCTCCCACTATTGTGACCCACGGCCTCTCTGAGTAAGGAAGAAGATCAAGGATGAACATAAACTCATGCTGGGCGCAAACCATAAACAGCAGGGAACATGATAGTGTATAGGCCAACCATGCAGATCACTATAGGGGGGTCTACCTCCCCATAGCCCACACCTACTGTTTATCACTTTATCACACATTCATCTTGTTCTATATATTGCCTTTAAAATTCATACAATATAGCCTAACGTCTCTGCTTACATCTCCACTGTGTGTTTTGGAGAACACGGCTCCATATTTCTAATCCGAGGATTCTCTTCGGGTGATCTCCAAAACATTGAACATGTTAATATTTAATCAGTCAGTGTAAGGGTTTTCCTGTGGTGAAGTAGAGGCGGACCAAAACGCAGCGTGGTTATATTGATTCATGTTTAATAAAAACAGATAAACATGAACACTACAAAACAATAACCGTGGAAAACCAAAAACAGCCCTATCTGGTGCAAAACACAGAGACAGGAACAGTCACCCACAAACACACAGTGAAATCCAGGCTACCTAAATATGGTTCCCAATCAGAGACAATGACTAACACCTGCCTCTGATTGAGAACCATATCAGGCCAGACATAGAAATAGACAAACAAGACATCCAACATAGAATGCCCACTCAGATCACACCCTGACCAACCAAAACATAGAAACATACAAAGCAAACTATGGTCAGGGTGTGACAGTCAGACAGCCAACTTCTCTATAGGGCATTTGAGCTGCAAAATCTGGACCCCTACAAATCAGCCGGGCTAGACAATCTGGACCCTTTCTTTCTAAAATTATCTGCCGAAATTGTTGCCACCCCTATTACTAGCCTGTTCAACCTCTCTTTCGTATCGTCTGAGATTCCCAAAGATTGGAAAGCAGCTGCGGTCATCCCCCTCTTCAAAGGGGGTGACACTCTTGACCCAAACTGCTACAGACCTATATCTATCCTACCATGCCTTTCTAAGGTCTTCGAAAGCCAAGTCAACAAACAGATTACCGACCATTTCGAATCTCACCATACCTTCTCTGCTATGCAATCTGGTTTCAGAGCTGGTCATGGGTGCACCTCAGCCACGCTCAAGGTCCTAAACGATATCTTAACCGCCATCGATAAGAAACATTACTGTGCAGACGAATTCATTGATCTGGCCAAGGCTTTCGACTCTGTCAATCACCACATCCTCATCGGCAGACTCTACAGCCTTGGTTTCTCAAATGATTGCCTCGCCTGGTTCACCAACTACTTCTCTGATAGAGTTCAGTGTGTCAAATCGGAGGGTCTGCTGTCCGGACCTCTGGCAGTCTCTATGGGGGTGCCACAGGGTTCAATTCTTGGACCGACTCTCTTCTCTGTATACATCAATGAGGTCGCTATTGCTGCTGGTGAGTCTCTGATCCACCTCTACGCAGACGACACCATTCTGTATACTTCTGGCCCTTCTTTGGACACTGTGTTAACAACCCTCCAGGCAAGCTTCAATGCCATACAACTCTCCTTCTGTGGCCTCCAAATGCTCTTAAATACAAGTAAAACTAAATGCATGCTCTTCAACCGATCGCTACCTGTACCTACCCGCCTGTCCAACATTACTACTCTGGACAGCTCTGACTTAGAATACGTGGACAACTACAAATACTTAGGTGTCTGGTTAGACTGTAAACTCTCCTTCCAGACCCATATCAAACATCTCCAATCCAAAGTTAAATCTAGAATTGGCTTCCTATTTCGCAACAAAGCATCCTTCACTCATGCTGCCAAACATACCCTTGTAAAACTGACCATCCTACCAATCCTCGACTTTGGCGATGTCATTTACAAAATAGCCTCCAATACCCTACTCAACAAATTGGATGCAGTCTATCACAGTGCAATCCGTTTTGTCACCAAAGCCCCATATACTACCCACCATTGCGACCTGTACGCTCTCGTTGGCTGGCCCTCGCTTCATACTCGTCGCCAAACCCACTGGCTCCATGTCATCTACAAGACCCTCCTAGGTAAAGTCCCCCCTTATCTCAGCTCGCTGGTCACCATTGCATCTCCCACCTGTAGCACACGCTCCAGCAGGTATATCTCTCTAGTCACCCCCAAAACCAATTCTTTCTTTGGCCGCCTCTCCTTCCAGTTCTCTGCTGCCAATGACTGGAACGAACTACAAAAATCTCTGAAACTGGAAACACTTATCTCCCTCACTAGCTTTAAGCACCAACTGTCAGAGCAGCTCACAGATTACTGCACCTGTACATAGCCCACCTATAATTTAGCCCAAACAACTACCTCTTTCCCTACTGTATTTAATTTATTTATTTATTTTGCTCCTTTGCACCCCATTATTTTTATTTCTACTTTGCACATTCTCCCATTGCCAATCTACCATTCCAGTGTTTTACTTGTTATATTGTATTTACTTTGCCACCATGGCCTTTTTGCCTTTACCTCCCTTATCTCACCTCATTTGCTCACATCGTATATAGACTTGTTTATACTGTATTATTGACTGTATGTTTGTTTTACTCCATGTGTAACTCTGTGTCGTTGTATGTGTCGAACTGCTTTGCTTTATCTTGGCCAGGTCGCAATTGTAAATGAGAACTTGTTCTCAACTTGCCTACCTGGTTAAATAAAGGTGAAATAAAATAAAAAATAAATACAATTTGGTGAATTGGAAATTACACACTGTCTTGGAATATCATATCTGATTAATATTTTAATATTCAAAATTACATACCTAGTCTAGTATTTTAATATCACATCTCATAAAATGGACTGTCTTACTTTCTCTCAGACCTTGCTGCTGATTGATTTCAGCACCTTCAGCACTGGACAGCTTTCTATTGGCATGTACTTGCAACTTGTTTCATGTGAACAATTACATTTTTAAAAAACCTTCCAGGAATTTGTAGCCTTTGGAAGTAGTAAATGTAGACATATTCTGCTCTGTTTGATGGAGAAGAAGCTATCCGGGTAAACGGATGAGTGGGAAACGACATGAAACAGGACCGGATTTAGGCATCAGTAATCTCTCGACGACAGTGTGCATGCGCAAACATTGATGAGATTGACAGTTTTGGGGGGAGAAAAAAACGAACCTATGGCCCTAAACCTTGGACCCCAGTCAACATTTGCCCACGGTTAATACGTAACCAATGATGAGGAGGTGAACACAAAGAGAGGTGAGCAGACTTCCAAAATCCTCTTTTACGAACGTAAAGTTTGTGGTGCATCGTCAGGTCACTGTCTTTTTCTTTGTAAATATCCATTAAAAAATGATGCCAGCTGATTCATGATTTCGACTGGCTGAGAAACGCTGCCTGCTCTCTCATCCTGACTCCCGACACGTTCATTACTATGGGAATGCTGGAGATCTAATTTGAATATTGAAACAATGTTGCAAATGTCAGAGAAACAGACAACAAGGTTTATACAAACCTTCGCTGTTGAAAACTACATGTTAGTCTAAAAGAAATGTGAGATTAATGTCTCGATGCTTAAAAAATATATATTATTTCACCTTTATTTATCCAGGTAGGCTAGTTGAGAACAAGTTCTAATTTGCAACTGCGACCTGGCCAAGATAAAGCAAAGCACTGTGACACAGACAACAACAGAGTTACACATGGAGTAAACAATAAACAAGCCAATAACACAAACAAGTCAATGACACAGTAGAGAAAAAAAGTCTATATACAGTGTGTGCAAACGGCATGAGGAGGTAGGCAATAAATAGGCCATAGGAGCGAATAATTACAATTTAGCAGATTAACACTGGAGTGATACATGAGCAGATGATGATGTGCAAGTAGAGATACATACTGGTGTGCAAAAGAGCAGAAAAGTAAATAAAATAAAACAGTATGGGGATGAGGTAGGTAGATTGGATGGGCTATTTAAAGATGGACTATGTACAGCTACAGTGATCGGTTAGCTGCTCAGATATAAATAAAAGTCTCCAACTTCAGCGATTTTTGCAATTCTTTCATTCACTGGCAGCAGAGAACTGGAAGGAAAGGCGGCCAAATGAGGTGTTGGCTTTGGGGATGATCAGTGAGATATACCTGCTGGAACGTGTGCTACGGGTGGGTGTTGTTATCGTGACCAGTGAACTGAGATAAGGCGGAGCTTTACCTAGCATAGACTTATAGATGACCTGGAGCCAGTGGGTCTGGCGACGAATATGTAGCGAGGGCCAGCCAACGAGAGCATACAGGTCGCAGTGGTGGGTGGTATAAGGTGATTTGGGAACAAAACGGATGGCGCTGTGATAGACTGCATCCAGTTTGCTGAGTAGAGTGTTGGAAGCTATTTTGAAGATGACATCGCCGAAGTCGAGGATCGGTAGGATAGTCAGTTTTACTGGTGTGACGACCCCCCCACTCTGTCTGCCGTATTCTCTCTTTGTTCTTGTTTCCTTATTAGGATGTCGGTGGGCGGAGTTGGGAGGGTCGTCAGCTACATGGGAAACACTTGAGCCCGGTGTGTCCCAGGATAAATAGACCTCTTCCACATTCATGGAAGAGACTCTCTCCATGCAGACACCTTTGTAGATTTTGTTGTGTTTCTTGGTGGCTTTGATTGGTTGCTTTGGCATCTTTCAACACCCTGCATTATCACATTCATGCATGCAAAACACCCACTTACACTACTGATTACTGATTACACACACCATTGTATATTATACTTAGTTACTGTATTTAATAAATATATGCTTTGTTACTCCTTATCTCCACGTTGTCTCCCTTTTGTTACGGGCTTTGAGACGGTTCATGACAAGTTTGGCGGTATGAGTGAAGGAGGCTTTGTTGCGAAATAGAAAGCCGATTCTAGATTTGATTTTGGATTGGAGACGTTTAATATGAGTCTGGAAGGAGAGTTTACAGTCTAGCCAGACACCTAGGTATATATAGTTGTCCACCTATTCTAGGTCGGAACCGTCCAGGGTGGTGATGCTAGTCGGGCGGGCGGGTGCGGGCAGCGAACGGTTGAAAAGCATGCATTTGGTTTTACTAGCGTTTAAGAGCAGTTGGAGGCCACGGAAGGAGTGTTGTATGGCATTGAAGCTCGTTTGGAGGTTAGTTAGCACAGTGTCCAAGGAAGGGCCAGAAGTATATAGAATGGTGTCTTCTGCGTAGAGGTGGATCAGGGAATCGCCCGCAGCAAGAGCGAAATCATTGATGTATACAGAGAAAAGAGTCGACCCGAGAATTGAACCCTGTGGTACCCACATAGAGACTGCCAGAGGTTCGGACAACATGCCCTCCGATTTGACACACTGAACTCTGTCTGCAAAGTAGTTGGTGAACCAGGCGAGGCAGTTGTCAGAAAATCCAAGGCTATTGAGTCTGCTGATAAGAATACAGTGATTGACAGAGTCGAAAGCCTTGGCCAGCTCGATGAAGACGGCTGCACAGTACTGTTTTTTATTGATGGCGGTTATGATATTGTTTAGTACCTTGAGCGTGGCTGAGGTGCACCCGTGACTGGCTCGGAAGCCGGATTGCACAGCGGAGAAGGTACGGTGGGATTCGAAATTGTCAGTGATCTGTTTATTAAGTTGGCTTTCGAAGACTTTAGATGGGCAGGATGGATATAGGTCTGTAACAGTTTGGGTCTAGGGTGTCACCCCCTTTGAACATCTTGGCCATGTTCTGTTATAATCTCCACCCGGCACAGCCAGAAGAGGACTGGCCATCCCACATATGCTCTCTCTAATTCTCTCTTTCTTTCTCTCTCTCGGAGGACCTGAGCCCTAGGACCATGCCCCAGGAATACCTGACATGATGACTCCTTGCTGTCCCCAGTCCACCTGACTGTGCTGCTGCTCCAGTTTCAACTATTCTGCCTTATTATTATTCGACCATGCTGGTCATTTATGAACATTTGAACATCTTGACCATGTTTTGTTATAATCTCCACCCGGCACAGCCAGAAGAGGACTGGCCACCCCACATAGCCTGGTTCCTCTCTAGGTTTCTTCCTAGGTTTTGGCCTTTCTAGGGAGTTTTTCCTAGCCACCGTGCTTCTTCACCTGCATTGCTTGCTGTTTGGGGTTTTAGGCTGGGTTTCTGTACAGCACTTTGAGATATCAGCTGATGTACGAAGGGCTATATAAAATAAATTTGATTGAATGATTTGATTTGAAGAGGGAGATGACCGCGGCAGCTTTCCAATCTTTAGGGATCTCGGACGATACGAAAGAGAAGTTGAACAGGCTGGTAATAGGGGTTGCAACAATGGCTGTGGATAGTTTTAGAAAGAGAGGGTCCAGATTGTCTAGCCCAGCTGATTTGTACTGGTCCAGGTTTTGCAGCTCTTTCAGAACATCTCCTGTCTGGATATGGGTGCAGGAGAAGCTGGTGATGCTTGGGCGAGTAGCTGCGGGGGAGGCGGAGCTGTTGGCCGGGGTTGGAGTAGCCAGGAGGAAGGCATGGCCAGCCGTTGAGAAATGCTTATTGAAATTTTTGATTATCATGGATTTATCAGTGGTGACCATGTTGCCTAGCCTCAGTGCAGTGGGCAGCTCGGGGGAGATGCTTTTGTTCTCCATGGACTTTACAGTGTCCAAAAACTTTTTGGAGTTAGAGCTACAGGATGCGAATTTCTGCTTGAAAAAGCCAGCCTTTGCTTTGCTGACTGACTGCGTGTATTGGTGGGGACTATTCGATGCTATGGCAGTCCGCCACAGGATGTTTTTGTGCTGGTCAAGGGCAGTCAGGTCTGGAGTGAACCAAGGGCTATATCTGTTCTTAGTTCTGCATTTTTTGAACAGGGCATGCTTATCTAAGATGGTGAGGAAATTACTTTTAAAGAATGACCAGGCATCCTCGACTGACGGGATGAGGTCAATATCCTTCCAGGGTACCCGGGCCAGGTCGATTGGAAAGGCCTGCTCGCAGAAGTGTTTTAGGGAGCGTTTGACAGTGATGAGGGGTGGTCGTTTGACCGCGGACCCATAGCGGATACAGGCAATGAGGCAGTGATCACTGAGATCCTGATTGAAAACAGCGGAGGTGTATTTGGAGGGCAAGTTGGTCAGGATAATGTCTATGAGGGTGTCCATGTTTACAGATTTAGGGTTGTACCTGGTGGGTTCCTTGATGATTTGTGTGAGATTGAGGGCATCTAGCTTAGATTGTAGGACTGCCGGGGTGTTAAGCATATCCCAGTTTAGGTCACCTAACAGAACGAACTCTGAAACTAGATTGGGGGCGATCAATTCACTAAGGGTGTCCAGGGCACAGCTGGGAGTGGAGGGGGATTGATAGCAGATGGCAACAGTGAGAGACTTATTTCTGGAGAGGTTCATTTTTAAAATTAGAAGTTCAAACTGTTCGGGTATAGACCTGGAAAGTATGACAGAACTTTGCAGGCTCTCTCTGCAGTAGATTGCAACTCCTCCAACTTTGGCAGTTCTATCTTGACAGAAAATGTTGTAGCTGTGTATGGAAATCTCATAATTGTTGGTGGCCTTCCTAAGCCAGGCTTCAGACACGGCAAGGGCATCAGGGTTGGTGGAGTGTGCTAAAGCAGTGAAGCATGAAACCAAGGTTTTTTCGATCACATAAGTCAACAAATGAGGGTGCCTGGGGACACGCGGGGCCTGGGTTTACCTCCACATCACCCAAGGAACAGAGGAGGAGTAGGATGAGGGTACGGCTAAAGGCTATGAAAACTGGTATATACAATATTATAATATTATATTATTAATATTACAATATAATATACAATATTCTAAGCCTGTGTTTACCACACAACTTATTTTCTGTTTATCCAAATACCCTCCAAAAATGCCATTCATTTTCTCCATAGGCTTTATCCAACAAACCATGACAGAGATTGTGCCAACAAAAAGACACCATTGCTATTTGTCTCTATTGGGCTCATGAAAGTTAAATATGTGTAGATAGTATGGGGCTGAATACTGTAAAGTCTGTTTATCCAAAGCCACTAATTCATTAGACTTGCTTGCCAGACTCATGGCGGCTGTGGGATGAGACTCATTCATAGTTGATGTTATGGACAGAATCAACAGCAGAGGGCAGTGAAGACCTACAGTGAGGAAAAAAAGTATTTAGTCAGTCACCAATTGTGCAAGTTCTCCCACTTAAAAAGATGAGAGAGGCCTGTAATTTTCATCATAGGTACACTTCAACTATGACAGACAAAATGAGAAAAAAAATCCAGAAAATCACATTGTAGGATTTTTTATGAATTTATTTGCAAATTATGGTGGAAAATAAGTATTTTGTCACCTACAAACAAGCAAGATTTCTGGCTCTCACAGACCTGTAACTTCTTCTTTAAGAGGCTCCTCTGTCCTCCACTCGTTACCTGTATTAATGGCACCTGTTTGAACTTATCAGTATAAAAGACACCTGTCCACAACCTCAAACAGTCACACTCCAAACTCCACTATGGCCAAGACCAAAGAGCTGTCAAAAGACACCAGAAACAAAATTGTAGACCTGCACCAGGCTGGGAAGACTGAATCTGCAATAGGTAAGCAGCTTGGTTTGAAGAAATCAACTGTGGGAGCAATTATTAGGAAATGGAAGACATACAAGACCACTGATAATCTCCCTCGATCTGGGGCTCTACGCAAGATCGCAAAAATGAGCAAAAATCCCAGAACCACACAGGGGGACCTAGTGAATGACCTGCAGAGAGCTGGGACCAAAGTAACAAAGCCTACCATCAGTAACACACTACGCCGTCAGGGACTCAAATACTGCAGTGCCAGACGTGTCCCCCTGCTTAAGCCAGTACATGTCCAGGCCCATCTGAAGTTTGCTAGAGAACATTTGGATGATCCAGAAGAAGATTGGGAGAGTGTCATATGGTCAGATGAAACCAAAATAGAACGTTTTGGTAAAAACTCAACTTGTCGTGTTTGGAGGACAAAGAATGCTGAGTTGCATCCAAAGAACACCATACCTACTGTGAAGCATGGTGGTGTAAACATCATGCTTTGGGGCTGTTTTTCTGCAAAGGGAGTTGAAAGTCCGTGTTGCCCAGTAACAGCCCCAAAACATCACTGCTCTATAGGAGATCTGCATGGAGGAATGGGCCATAATACCAGCAACAGTGTGTGAAAACCTTGTGAAGACTTACAGAAAACGTTTGACCTCTGTCATTGCCAACAAAGGATATATAACAAAGTATTGAGATAAACTTTTGTTGTTGACCAAACACTTATTTTCCACCATAATTTGCAAATAAATTAGTTAAAAATCCTACAATGTGATTTTCTGATTTTTTTTCTCATTTTGTCTGTCATAGTTGAAGTGTACCTATGATGAAAATTACAGGCCTCTCTCATCTTTTTAAGTGGGAGAACTTGCTTAATTGGTGGCTGACTAAATACTTTTTTCCCCCACTGTATATCTGCTCTGCTGCTGCTGACACCAATGACACTCTCGATGATATTGAAAAATTGTCAAAGACGCCAACCAACCTAGTCATAGACTGTTCTCTCTACTTCCACATGGCAAGCGGTTCCTGGAGCGCCAAGTCTAGGTCCAAAAGGTTTCTTAACAGCTTCTACCCCCAAGCCATAAGACTCCTGAACAGCTAATCAAAGGGCTACCCAGACCCCTTTTTTACACTGCTGCTACTCTCTGTTTATTATTTATGCATAGTCACTTTAACTCTACGTACATGTACATATTACCTCAATTACCTCGACCTACCGGTGCCCCCGCACATTGACTCTCTACTGTATATAGCCTTGCTATTGTTATTTTACTGCTGCTGTTGAATTATTTGTTACTTTTATTTTCTATTTATTTTTTACTCAACACGTTTTTCTTTTTTACTTCTTAAAGCATTGTTGGTTAAGGGTTTGTAAGTTAGCATTTCACTGTAAGGTCTACATCGGTTGTATTCGGCTCATGTGACACCTGTCACTACCAATGTCGACCGTTTATCCAGTTGGATTACATCACAGATAGAAGGCTCCTCACTACCGAACAAACGGATGTTTCTGAAGATACCGTGGAGACAGATACTAATGTGGATGTGGTAAGTAACCTCCCGAATGGCGTAGCAGTCTAATGCACTGCATCTCAGTGGTAGAGGCATCACTACAGACCCTGGTTAGATTCTAGGCTGTATCACAACCGGCCGTGATTGGGAGTCTCATAGGGCGGCTCACAATTGGCCCAACGTTGTCCTGGTTAGGGGTAGGCTGTCATTGTATATAAGAATTTGTTTTTCAAAACAAAATGTATTTGTCACATGTGCCGCATACAACAGTGAATTTCAACTTACAGTGAAATGCTTACTTACAAGCCCTTAACCAAAAATGCAGTTTTCAGAAAAATACGAATTAAGTAAAAAAATAGATAAGTAAAAAATGTAAAATAAAAGTAACAAATAATTAAAGAGCAGTGGTAAAATAACAATAGCGAGGCTTTATACAGGGGGTACCGGTGCAGAGTCAATGTGGAGGCTTTATACAGGGGGTACCGGTACAGAGTCAATGTGGAGGCTATATACAGGGGGTACCGGTGCAGAGTCAATGTGGAGGCTATATACAGGGGGTACCGGTGCAGAGTCAATGTGGAGGCTATATACAGGGGGTACCGGTGCAGAGTCAATGTGGAGGCTATATACAGGGGGTACCGGTGCAGAGTCAATGTGGAGGCTATATACAGGGGGTACCGGTGCAGAGTCAATGTGGAGGCTATATACAGGGGGTACCGGTACAGAGTCAATGCGGAGGCTATATACAGGGGGTACCGGTGCAGGGGCACTGGTTAGTCGAGGTAATTGAGGTCATATGTACAAGTAGGTAGAGTTAAAGTGACTATGCATAGATTATAAACAGAGAGTAGCAGCAGTGTAAAGAAGGGGGAGGGGGGGGGTTGCAAATTGTCTGGGTAGCCATTTGATAAGCTGTTCATGAGTCTTATGGCTTGGGGTAGAAGCTGTTAAGAAGTATTTTAGACCTAGACTTGGCACTCTGGTACCGCTTGCCGTGCGGTAGCAGAGAGAACAGTCTATGACTAGGGAGGCTGGAGTTTTTGACATTTTTTAGGGCCTTCATCTGACACCACCTGCTATAGACGTTCATGATGCCAAGCCGTTGCCATACCAGGCAGTGATGCAATGCTCTCGATGGTGCAGCTGTAGAACTTTTTGAGGAACTGAGGACCCATGCCAAATCTTTTCAGTCTCCTGAGGGGGAATAGGCTTTGTCGTGCCCTCTTCATGACTGTTTTGGTGTGTTTGGACCATGATAGTTTGTTGTTGATGTGGACATCAATGAACTTGAAGCTCTCAACCTTTTCCACTACAGCCCGTTGATGAGAATGGGAGCATGCTCGGTCCTCCATTTCCTGTAGTCCACAATCATCTCCTTAGTCTTGATCACGTTGAGGGAGAGGTTGTTGTCCTGACACCATACGGCCAGGTCTCTGACCTCCCCCCTATAGGCTGTCTCGTCATTGTCGGTGATCAGGCCTACCACTGTTGTGTCATTTGCAATCTTAATGATGGTGTTGGAGTCGTGCCTGGCCATGCAGTCATGAGTGAACAGGGAGTACAGGAGGGGACTAGGCACGCAACCATGAGGGGCCCCCATGTTGAGGATCAACGTGGTGGATGTGTTGTCACCTACCCTTACCACATGGGGCTGCCCGTCAGGAAGTCCTGGATCCAGTTGCAGAGGGAGGTGTTTAGTCCCAGGGTACTATGGTGTTGAATGCTGAGCTGTAGACAATGAATAGCATTCTCACATATGTGTTCCTTTTGTCCAGGTGTGAAAGCGCAGTGTGGAGTGCAATAGAGATTTCATAATCTGTGGATCTGTTGGGGTGGTGTGCAAATTGGAGTGGGTCTAGGGCAGGGGTGTCAAAGTCAAATGGACGGAGGGCCAAATAAAAAAATCAGCTACAAGACGAGGGCCGGACTGTTCGAATGTTCATTGAAAAAATTTTAAATGACGCATATAGTCTAGTGAACCTAATTGAACCTACTGAAAACCTAACAAATATATTACAATATGATCAGATAAATAAAGCAATATTTTCTTATGGCTCTGTCAGTAATCTTTAATTTTCAACAGACACAAAAGACAAATTTCCTTTATATAAATATCCCCATAACATGAACATTAAATGAAAGAAACCGGTATTCAAGGCACCATCAGTAGACTATATTTTCTATTTTAGCAAAAGTGGGCTAAATTTACTTCAAAGAAAAAACAATAATAGCAATTTTCTATCATCCACTCAACTGAAATATTTTTTAAATATAATTGGATTGAAATACAAAAAAATAAAGTGCAAAAATCTATTAATCAAAAACAACACTTTGTTTAAGGAGAAGTAACATGCAGTGAAAACAAATATTAAATTTTAACTTTTAAACTTGAACTGAGTAAAAACTCTAAATATGTGATTGCACAGTAATGTTCACTTGTTTGAGGTTGAGGGTGATACTTGGTGGTGTCCCATCTTTTCCACAAGTTCATCAATGTTCGGGGTAAGGCTCTGAGCTGAAGAAATCCTCAGAATTGAGTGGAGGTGTTCAGCAGTAAGTCGACTTCTGTGTGATGTTTTGTTCAGGTTCATCAAAGAAAACAGTTGTTCACACAGGTATGTGCTGCCAAACATAGACAACGTTTGAGCAGCCTGGATGCGCAGCTGGGGCATTGTGCCGGGGAGGAAACGGGCAAACTCCGCAGCACCCACTGCCGCATATTTAACTCCATTTGGAGGTTTGGTGGTGAGCTTTCCACGTCAACAGCAAATGGGTTACCGAGCAGTTCCAACCTGCTTTTTTGTGCTTCAAAGTCAGCAAATCGGCGTCGAAAGTCAGTGGTAAGCATACCTATTTTATCAGCCAACTGTGTGCTCGGGAACGCACTGGTAGAGAGCTTCTCTTTCATGGTCTGGCAGCTGGGAAAGTGGCTCAAATTTTCTTTCCGCATCTGCGTCTCCCACAGAGTCAGTTTGGTTTTAAATGCCTTCACTGTACTGTACATATCAGAGATGACACGATCCCGACCCTGCAGCTGCAAGTTTATTGCATTCAGATGACTCGTAATGTCACACAGAAAAGCCATTTCACACAGAAACATTTCGTCTCGGAGTTGTGTTGTGTCTTTCCCTTTGCTGTCCAAGAATAGACAAATCTCCTCACGAAGCTCGAAACATCTTTGAAGCACCTTTCCCTGGCTTAGCCATCGCACCTCTGTGTGATAAGGCAAATCACCATGCTCCGTTTCTAACTCCGTCAGAAATGCCTTGAACTGGCGGTGATTCAAACCTTTGGCTCTGATAAAGTTAACTGTGCGCGTGATGATGCTCATTACATGCTCCATTTTCAAGGCTTTACCGCACAACGCTTCCTGGTGTATGATACAATGATAAGCTGTCAGCTCACCTGTCGCGTTTTCCTCTTGCATCTTTTCCCGTATCTTCGCCACCAGTCCGCTCCTGTGTCCACACATCGCAGGTGCTCCGTCGGTTGTCAAACCCACGAGTTTTTCCCAAGGCAGCTCCATCTCATTTACACATCTTGACACCTCTTCATACAAATCATGCCCCGTAGTTGTGCCATGCATAGGACGTAAAGCCAAAAACTCCTCTGTCACGCTTAGGCTGGAGTCCACTCCGCGGATGAAAATTGACAACTGGGCAATGTCAGAAATGTCGGTGCTCTCATCCACAGCCAAGGAATATGCAATAAAATCTTTTCCCTTTTTCACAAGCTGCTCTTTTAGATTGATGGACAACTGGTCTACTCTCTCGGCAATGGTGTTTCTGCTCAGACTCACATTTAAAAAGAGTTGCCTTTTTTCTGGGCAAACTTCGTCACAAACTTTAATCATGCAGTTTTTGATGAAATCCCCCTCCGTAAATGGCCGGGCTGATTTAGCGATCTCTTCTGCCAAAATAAAACTGGCCTTGACAGCAGCCTGGCCTTGTGATTTGGCTTTTTTGAACAGAGCCTGTCGAGATTTGAGGCCTCGTTTTAATTCCTCTGCCTTTTGTAGCCTTTGTTCCATGTCCATATTCTTGTTTTTGTCCGCGTGTTTCGTTTCATAATGTCGTCTCAGATTATACTCTTTCAGTACCGCCACACTTTCTCCACACAGAAGACACACAGGTTTTCCAGCTACCTTCGTGAACATATACTCCGACTCCCACCTTGTTTGAAACCCCCGGTTCTCAGTATCCACCTTCCGTTTTGCCATTTTTGATGGGTATCTGAAAGTTAATTTTACTGTGATGCTGACGACTGCTGTGCCAATAAATATTGAAATGAAGCAGCCTACTGCTCGGTGCGTCACCTTTGCATTGTGGGAAATGTAGTATTGGTGCGTGTAAAAGATCTGCGGGCTGCCGGCTTGCTGCGGACCGGTTCTAATAATAAATCAAGATCATCCCAGGGGCCGTAAAAAACCTTCTTGCGGGCCGGATGTGGCCCGCGGGCCTTGACTCTGACATATGTGGTCTAGGGTTTCTGGGATAATGGTGTTGATGTGATCCATGATCAGCCTTTCAAAGCACTTCATGGCTACAGATGTGAGTGCTAGAGATCGGTAGCCATTTAGGCATGTTACCTTAGTATTCTTGGTCACAGGGACTATGGTGGTCTGCTTGAAATATGTTGGTATTACAGACTTAGACAGGGAGAGGTTGAAAATGCCAGTGAAGACACTTGCCAATTGGTCAGCGCATGCTTGGAGTACACATCCTGGTATTCCGTCTGGCCCAGCGGCCTTGTGAATGTTGACCTTTTTAAAGTTCTTACTCTGCTGCCAATGACTGGAACGAACTGCAAAGATCTCTGAAGCTGGAGACTCTTACCTCCCTCACTAGCTTTAAGCACCAGCTGTCAGAGCAGCTCACAGATCACTGCACATAGCTCATCTGTAAATAGCCCATCCAATCTACCTCATCCCCATACTGTATTTATTTATTTATCTTGCACCTTTGCACCCCAGTATCTCTACTTGCACATTCATCTTCTGCACACCCTACCATTCCAGGGTTTAATTGCTATATTGTAATTACTTCGTCACCATGGCCTATTAATTGCCTTACATCTCTTATCCTACCTCATTTGCACATGCTGTATATAGATTTTCCTATTGTATTATTGATTGTATGTTTGTTTATTCCATGTGTAACTCTGTGTTGTTGTATGTGTCGAACGGCTTTGATTTATCTTGGCCAGGTTGCAGTTGCAGCCTACCTGGTTAAATGAAAGTGAAATAAATAAACATTGGCTAAAGAGAGCATGATCACGCAGTTGTCCGGAACAGCTGATGCTCTCATGCATGTTTCAGTGTTACTTGCCTCGAAGCAAGCATAGAAGTAATCTTCTTCACTGGGAAGCTCGTGTCTGGGCTTTCCTTTGTAGTCTGTAATAGTTTTCAAGCCCTACCACATCCGATGAGCGTCGGAGCCAGTGTTGTACGATTCGATCTTAGTCCTGTATTTGCCTGTTTGATGGTTCGTCAGAGGGCATAGCGGGATTTCTTGTAAGCTTCCCGATTAGAGTCCCGCTCCTTGAAAGCGGCAGCTCTACCCTTTAGCTCATTGCCGATGTTGTCTGTAATCCATGGCTTCTGGTTGGGGTATGTACTACTGTGGGGATGACGTCATCGATGCACATATTGATGATGCCAGTGACTGATGTGATGTATTCCTCAATGACATCGGAAGAATCCCTAAACATTTTCCAGTCTGTGCTACCAAAACAGTCCTGTATCTTAGCATCTGCTTCATCTGACCACATCTTTATTGACAGAGTCACTGGTGCTTCCTGCTTTAGTTTTTGCTTCTAGGCAGGAATCAGGAGGATAGAATTATGGTCAGATTTGCCAAATGAAGGGCGTTAAGCCGTTGGACCTTGGGTAGTTGGGGCTGGAGGTGTTGTGTCGGAATCCCCAATCGTTAGCAAACGATCGGAATTCGGAACTTGAGAACTGCGGGCCATTGTTCGAGTACAGTTCAGATGCAACCCCATGTCTTGCGAAGACTGATTTCAGGTAGGTGATTACAGCTTTGCTGGAGGCAGTTGGCAGTGTTGCTACTTCAGGGTAGTTTGAGTAGTAGTCGGTAACAACAATGTGAATCCAACTTTGTAGTAGGGTTTGTTGGGTACTGGATAAGGCATTAGCGGCTCTGCTTGCTGCTTTGGCCTGTATGTCAAATACAGTTCACATGAAACAGTGGTCTGCCTGATTTCCTGGTTCTTTCTTGGCCAGTACATTAATTATTGTGCTTGTCGTTTGCATTTTTCCTCACCCAAGTGGCCCTCGTGTACTTTCTGTAGCATTTCTTTGCGTAGTGCCATGGAAATTACAATCTTGTTGCCTTTGAACACTATGTCATACACAACGGTGAGCTCTGCTCTGCACATCCAGTAATCTTGTATTCTCCTTGGACAGTTGTTTTTCTGTGCGGGCCATCTTATCAGTATTGTTTCTTTCAACCCTGTCATTGTTTAGTCAGCTGCGGTCTCTCTTTTGATCTGCTCCATTCTCTCAGAAGACACGGAAGTGATATTACGATCATGTCGACGTAGGCCTGAATCTCAGTGTTTTACTGTGTGTCGAAGCTCTCTTTCTTGTAGACTGCTCGAGAAAGAGCGGCGAACATTAACTTTTCCAGGGCATAGATGATCTTCACATCCTACTTTTGCAGTTTGATCAACATTCTCTGGATTCTCATTGGACAATCATTCAGTGGCTTAGACATGATTGACACCAATGGTTTGTGGTCGGTTTCTACTTTGAAGTCTTGTCCGTAGACATATTGGTGAAACCTTTTGCATGCGTATGTGCGCGCCGTAGTTCTTTCTCTATTTGTGCATAACTTGTCTCTGCGCCTGTCAAGGCTCTGGACACATAAGCGACGGGTTGCCATGTGTCGTCATGCCGTTGCAGAAGAACTGCTCCCAGGTCAAACTGTGACGCGTCTGCAGAAATTCTTGTGCTTTTCTCTGGATCATAGAACCTGAGCACTCTTCTGTGATTGTCTTCTTTATGTTTTTGAAGCAGTTTTCCTGCTCATGGGACCATTCCCATTTGTTTTTCTGTTCCAGAGACATCTGAGTGGAGCGGACTGTGCTGACAGTTGATGTATGAACTTTGTAAGGTAGGTGATCATGCCCATGAAGCGTCTCACGTTGTCCTTGTTCTTCAGGTGCACCATGTTGTTGATGTTTTCCTCGGGTCTGGTTTGACTCCATTCTCTGAAAGTACATCTCCCACGAAGGTAAGTGTTTTCACTCCAAACTCGCTTTTGTCCTGGTTTAGTTTTAGGTTGACCTTCCGTGTCAGGTCCAGCATTTGACTCACTCTCGCGTCGTGTTCTTCTTTTGTGGACCCCCAGACGATGAAGTCATCCATCATGGTCTCCACTCCTGAAATGTGCTCGAAGATCATGTGGATTGTCTTGTGGTAGACCTCTGGCGCTGAGAGAATCCCATATGGTAGACGAAGAAATCTGTACCTGCTCTCAGGTGTGTTGAATGTGCATAGCCTTGAGCTTGCATCGTCTAGCCTCATTTGCCAGAATCCTGATGAGGCATCAAGCTTACTGAACCACTTTGCTCCAGCAAACTGCAACATTATCTTTTCTCTGGTTGCCAACTTGAAATGCTTTCTCTTGATTGCTTTGTTGCGATCTCTTGGGTCTAGACATATCCTGAGATCACTGTTCTTTTTCACCACAATAACCAGTGAGGTTCATCCATTTTTCTGATGACATCCATCTTTTCCTTGCGTCCCAGTTCCTCCTGAACTTTTTCCTCAATGCAAATGAAACTTTTCTGCATGCATGCACAACTGGAATAATTTTGTCATCAGCACATATTTTGTGCTCTCCTGGTAAACATCCAATACCCTCAAACACATCCTCGTACTCAGCCAGTAGTAATTTTTGGTCATTTTCAGTCTGTGATGTCACTACATACACTCTTTTCAACAAATTGAGCTTTTCACATGCAATGAATCCTAGAATAGGCTGTACAATCTTTTTCATGATCAGCAGCTGTACTTTGAAGTTTTTCTTTGTGCTGTAAAGTTACTATACAGCTAGCTTCCTTTGACTGGTACGTTATCCCCAGTATAACCAGTAACCTTGATTAACCTTGAACCGGGTGTATTTTGCTCTTCACCTTCAGTGTTTTGTAGTCATCCAGCGACAACAGGTTTCCTGTGCTCCAGTATCAAGCTTGAATGGTATTATAGATTCATTCACCTTCAGTGTTTTGGAGTCATCCAGAGACAACAGGTTTACCTGTGCTCCAGTAACAAGCTTGAATGGTATTATAGATTCATTCACCTTCAGTGTTTTGTAGGCATCCAGCGACAACAGGTTTACCTGTGCTCCAGTATCAAGCTTGAATGGTATTATAGTTTCATTCACCTTCAGTGTTTTGGAGTCATCCAGAGACAACAGGTTTACCTGAGCTCCAGTAACAAGCTTGAATGGTATTATAGATTCATTCACCTTCAGTGTTTTGTAGGCATCCAGCGACAACAGGTTTACCTGTGCTCCAGTATCAAGCTTGAATGGTATTATAGTTTCATTCACCTTCAGTGTTTTGTAGGCATCCAGCGACAACAGGTTTACCTGTGCTCCAGTATCAAGCTTGAATGGTATTATAGTTTCATTCACCTTCAGTGTTTTGTAGGCATCCAGCGACAACAGGTTTACCTGTGCTCCAGTATCAAGCTTGAATGGTATTATAGATTCATTCACCTTCAGTGTTTTGGAGTCATCCAGAGACAACAGGTTTACCTGTGCTCCAGTAACAAGCTTGAATGGTATTATAGATTCATTCACCTTCAGTGTTTTGGAGTCATCCAGAGACAACAGGTTTACCTGTGCTCCAGTATCAAGCTTGAATGGTATTATAGATTCATTCACAGTCAATGGCACAATCCATTCAGCATTTACTGCATTGCATATTTCCACAGAATCAACAAAGAATTCTTCAGTCTCCTCCTTGATTGTGTGAACCTTTTTCTTTGCAGCCTCAGCTTTGCAGAATTTTGAGAAATTATTATTTTTCCCACAGTTGTTACATGATTTTCCATTTGTAGGGCAATTTTTTGGCTTGTGGATACATTTTCCACATGTAGTGTTGTGATTTCTTTCTTTTGCTTGTTTTTGTTTTGTAAGGTGTTTTGTAAGGCGTTATATATAAGGTGTTTTGTAAGGCGTTTTGTAAGGTGTTTTGTAAGGCGTTATGTGTGGTGCTCCTCTCTTTTTTATTGCATGCACTGACGTCTACGCAGCTCTTTAGCTTGTCCTCTGGTGGTTTCAGCTGCTCAACACATTCACTGCTTTATCCAAAGTTAACTGTTGCTCACGCAGCAATCTCTCCTTGAGTCCATTATAAAGTATGCCACAGACTATCCTGTCTTTCACCAGTGAGTCTTTCAGATTTTCAAATTCACACGTTTGGCTCAGTGTGTTCAGCTCAGCCAAATACGGGTTAGAACTAACTCCCTGTTTCTGATCATGAGAGAAACTTGTATCTCTCAAACATGACGTACAGGCTTGGTACAAAGTACTCCTCAAATTTAGTATTCAATATGGTGGAAGAATTTCGGCAGACTTGTTCTCCAATTTGCTTTGTTAAAATCCCAAGATACAATAAAGGCAGCCTCAGGATGTATGGTTTCCAGTTTGCATATAGTCCAGTAAAGTTCCTTGAAGGCCGTCTTGGTGTGTCTGCTTGAGGGGGAATGTACACAGCTGTGACTAACTGACGAGAATTCTCTTGGTAGGTAAAATGGCCGGTACATGATTGTAAGGAATTCTAGATTGTGTGAGCAGAAGGACTTGAGTTCCTGTATGTTGTTATGATTACACCATGAGTCATTAATCATAAAGCATACACCTCCGCCATTCCTTTTCCCAGAGAGGTGTTTATCTCTGTTGGTGTGATGCATGGAGAAGCCCGGTGGCTGAACCAATTTCGACAACATATCCCGAGAGAGCCATGTTTCAGTGAAACAGAGAATGTTACAATCTCTGATGTCTCTCTGGAAGGCAACCCTTGCTCGAATTTCGTATACCTTGTTGTCAAGAGACAGTAGTATACTCGGGAGCGGTGTACGATGTGCATGTCTATGGGGCCTTGCCAGGTGGCCACTTCGTCTGCTCCTTCTGCGGTGTTGTTGTTTTGGATCGCCTACTGGAATTAGCTCCATTGTCCTAGGTGGTGGTTCGAACAGAGGATCCGCTTTGGGAAAGTCGTATTCTTGATCGTAATGTTGGTAAGTTGATGTTGCTCTTATATCCAATAGTTCTTCCCGGCTGTATGTAATAAGATTTCTTGGGGTAACAATGTAAGAAATAATACATAAAAAAAATACTGCATAGTTTCCTAAGAACTCGACGCTCGAACCATCTCTGTCGGCGCCATGCTCTCTCACCACCTCCTACTGCATAGGAGTAGGGGGACTAAGTCTATCTATGACGGGAAACAGGTACAGTGTCAATTTCTCTTACTTCGGTATGTTGCTCATCAACTTGCTTGTCAACAGATCCCAATGCAGCCTCGCTCTCGCTGCTGCGGCTCGTTGCCATCGCTCTTGCAAGCTAGCATCTTTAACTACTCACGTCACTTGACTTGTGGCAGAAAGTTCAATTTTCGTCACAGAAATTTGCAGTTACTCCTTTCTTTTCTCTGTCTCATCATAGCGACTACCAATCTGACACCATGTTATGTTTGCTTCTTGTATAATGACAAACTGTGGGGTAGGTTTAACTACTTTTAATGAACATATACAGTTGAAGTTGGAAGTTTACATACACTTAGGTTGGAGTCATTAAAACTTGTTTTTCAACTAATTTCTTGTTAACAAGCTATAGTTTTGGCAAGTCGGTTAGGACATCTACTTTGTGCATGACACAAGTAATTTTTACAACAATTGTTTACAGACTGTAACAATGTGCTGGGTTCGTTGTCTGAGTCAGGCTCAGGACACAGGTTTGAGGAAAAACACAAAAGTCTTTACTCAAAATATTAATACAAAAAAAAAATTATATCTCCAACAAGGAAACATCACATCACGAGAACCCTCAACACACACGGTAACACAAAACAATCACGGACAAAACAGAAAGGTAGACGAGAGGTTAAATAAGGAACATAATAAGGGAATAGAAATCAGGTGTGCGTAATCAAGACAAAACAAAAGGAAAAAGGAAACATGGATCGGTGATGACTAGAAAGTCGGTAACTTCGACCGCCGAACGAACAAGGAGAAGAGCCGACCTCAGCCGAAGTCGTGACACAGACAGATTATTTCACTTATAATTCACTGTATCACAATTCCAGTGCGTCAGAAGTTTACATACATTAAGTGCTTTTAAACAGCTTGGAAAATTCCAGAAAATGTTGTCATGGCTTTAGAAGCTTCTGATAGGATAATTGACATAATTTGAGTCTACCTGTGGATGTATTTCAAGGCCTACCTTCAAACTCAATGCCTATTTGCTTGACATCATGGGAAAATCAAAAGAAATCCTCCAAGACCTCAGAAAAAAAATTGTAGACCTCCACAAGTCTGGTTCATCCTTGGGAGCAATTTCCAAATGCCTGAAGGTACCACGTTCATCTGTACAAACAATAGTACGCAAGTATAAACACCATGGGACCACGCAGCCGTCATACCGCTCAGGAAGGAGACTCATTCTGTCTCCTACAGATGAATGTACTTTGGTGCGAAAAGTGCAAATCAATCCCAGAACCATAGCAAAGAACCTTGTGAAGATGCTGGAGGAAACAGGTACAAATGTATCTATATCCACAGTAAAACGAGTCCTATATCGACATAACCTGAATGGCCGCTGAGCAAGGAAGAAGCCACTGCTCAAAAACCACCAGAAAAAATCCAGACTACGGTTTGCAACTGCACATGAGGACAAAGATCGTACTTTTTGGAGAAGTGTCCTCTTGCCTGATGAAACAAAAATAGAACTGTTTGGCCATAATGACCATTGTTATGTTTGGAGGGAAAAGGGGGATGCTTGCAAGCCAAAGAACACCATCCCAACCGTGAAGCACTGGAGTGGCAGCATCATGTTGTGAGGGTGCTTTGTTGCAGGAGGGACTGGTGCACTTCACAAAATAGATGGCATCAAGAGGTAGGAAAATTATGTGGATATATTGAAGCAACATCTCAAGACATCAGTCAGGAAGTACAACCTGACTCAGTTACACCAGCTCTGTCAGGAGGAATGGGCCAAAATTCACCCAACTTATTGTGGGAAGCTTGTGGAAGGCTACCCAAAACGTTTGACCAAAGTTAAACAATTTAAAGGCAATGCTACCAAATACTAATTGACTGTAATTGACTGTATGACAGTTTGTGCTGAAACTGCTATGGTGCACATTCCTGCAGTAAGCATGCCAATTGCACATTCCTGCAGTAAGCATGCCAATCTGGGGCATTGTGTTGTGTGACAAAACAGCTAGAGTGGTCATTTATTGTCCCCAGCACAAGGTACACCTGTGTAATGATCATGCTGTTTAATCAGCTTCTTGATATGCCACACCTGTCAGGTGGAGGGATTATATTGGAAAAGGAGAAATACTCACTAAGAGGGATGTAAACAAATTTGCGTACAAAATTTGAGAGAAATAAGCTTTTTGTGCGTACAGGACATTTCTGGGATCTTTTATTTCAGCTCATGAAACATAGGGACAACACTTTAAATGTTGCATTCATATTTTTGTTCAGTGTATGAGTTCCTCAGGCACGTTGTGTTCTCACTGTATTGACATGCCCATTGACAATCCATCTAAGGACTTATGTTCCTGTATCCTTTTTTCAGAACTGAGACGGATCATACACTGGCTTCATCAGGGTCCTTTTAAAGCTGACTCGTCCCGTGTCACTCCCACCCCCTTGGAAGGCGTCTTCACCACAGGAATCGGGGCAGCTGGATGGGGGAATGAAGTGCCGGACCTCTTTCTACCTCCCCAAAGATACAGCCAAACACCTGCACATAGGCTCCCGGACACAGGTACGAGAGGTCATAGAGGCCCTGCTCAACAAGTTCACTGTGGTGGACAAGCCGGCCAAGTTCGCCCTGTTTGAGCGAAGTGAACATCAAAACCAGAGTTAGTGTCCATAGGCAATATAACCTAAATGCACTGTCATGAACGTGCTCAAATCATTTCACTTAATATGATACCAAACACAATGTATGAACATGTCCTCTCTCTCTCTCTCTTTCTCTCTCTTTCTTTCTTTCTCTCTCTCTCTTTCTTTCTCTTTCTCTCTTTCTTTCTCTCTCTCTTTCTCTTTCTCTTTCTCTCTCTCTTTCTCTTATTTATTTGCATGGGAAACATGTTTACATTGCCAAAATGTAAATAAACAATAAAAAATGAACAGTAAACATTAAACTCAAAAAAGTATCAAGGGAATAGAGACTGTTCAAAGGTCATATTATGGCTATGTATCTCTCTTTGTTTTACTTTTCTAGTATACCTCCGTAAGCTGTCTGATGACGAGCGGCCGCTCCACCTGCGTCTGTGTCGGACCTAATGAGATAGTCCTCAGTCTGGTGTTGAAAGAGAATGAGACTGGGGAGGTCAATGTGAGTCATCTTCAAAACCATAGAAATAAAACATATTTCTATGTCCAAAAAATACACAAAGAGGGCTCTCATATGCGCAATACTGAAAATGAAGTGTATTGTAAAGTGTTGACAGAGTAATTACTCTGCTACGCTCTGGGCAGGGACAGGGTGAAGGAGGCAATGGCCAACATCACCACCCCAGGCTGATGTGATGTAATGGCATCATGGTGGAGAGGCATGCACACTATTGACCAGCAGCCACCAGGAGCATGGTACACAATATGCCATATGTTCAAAGGTCTTTAGAGCTGTCCTTGATGTAGCAGATAGAGCACAGCACAACAACCTCTGCAGCTTTTGATGGCAACTACGGCCAAAGGGGGTTAGATCAATCATGAACATGTCCTTGAAACAGACTTTGGCCATGTTCGAGAGGATCAACATTGTAATGTATCATGGGTAAATTGTGACTGACGGACTGATCTACAAATAATAATGAGTCGTTATTTGTAGATGAGTTAGTCGGCAGTCGCCTGCCGACTAACTCAGCCCAGGGACATAGTAGTGTAAGCTAGGAGAGAAGGTAGAGATATTTAGAGCAAACATGTGGGCTACTACTATGGGTGCTGTGAGGCCTGGATTGGGCACTACTGTGAATGACTGGAAGAAGTTGTCTGAGGAGTGAGGACCGACGATAACGTCATTGGCTGGACACCCAGGAGATGTCCTGGAATGGACATGGCTTAACTGGAGAACTGGAGTTTTTCCACTGGGAAAATTTATTCTGCTGCTCAGATGTTGGGGGAGGTTGCAATAACTGAAGATTTAATTGTATTGAGCTGTTGTTACTCCAATAATTCCCCTTGTTAATAAAGGGATAATTGAATGCGTCTGACATGCCAATCTGTTGTGGGCTTTCTCTAGATTTCTATCTTAGTTTAGGGACGTGTGATGAAACATGACAACTGTTTTAGACCAGGGCTGTGTTCAGTAGGGCATACTGTAGCAAAAATGTATTTCAATCAAAAACAAAATTCTGTGTTCTTACAGGGACAGTTTAGGTCTCTCCCTGTTTAAAAAAACATTTTCTTCCTACTGCACATGGCCCAGCTTTCTGGGAAGACATTTGTCAAAATTACTCAGATAAATCCTTTAAACTTTTAATTAGCCAGTGTCATGCATGTTTTATTATGGGAATTACATATCTAAGGAAAGAAATCTATTTTGCAGTGTTCATATTTCCAATAATAAAAAGATAAGTCATTGAATATTTATTTTGTTATCAGTGTTGTTACTTTGACTTAACGTTACATCACCCACTTTAGAGTAGACTATTTTGCTTATCTGCTCTCTTTCCTCATCTCCTTTCCTTCCCAACAAGGAAAGTAATACAAAAAAAAAAAGACTGGAAGTGACGCAGGTACATTCCCTCCATTTGACGGAAGTGAGGGAGAGGCTGAAAGCTGTGTCTAGCTTTTTCAGCGTGAGAGAGCTGTTTGTGTTTTGAAGGCATTCGTCGTCAAAGGATGTTACCACTTCCTAGATTTCAATCGACATCACGCTGAAATTACTCTGGGTATGGCGATAGTGAATGCGCTTTCAAGCATGTAACAATCAAATGGAAACGTGACAGCACGTATGGCGTTTTGTAGCTAGCTATCTGATATTCTGAAGGGCCTTAGCTACGACTAGCATATCACCGCCTCACACGCTGGAATGTTCTGCCAAGCTCAATACTTCAACCTGTTTCAGATATGACTTGCTGCTATTTAACAGGAAAGTTATAAGTGAGTTGTCGGCTAGATAGCTACGGATGATGACAGGACGTCGTTGGTGTAAACAGCTCGCTAACAGCTAGCTAAGCTATATTGGTTTGGGAAACTGACGCCAGCCTCAAATCCTACCATGCTCGTTTTCTATGTTTTAAAAAATAAATAAACTGGGTGGTTCGAGGCCTGAATGCTGATCGGCCGTGGTATATTTAAGCAATAAGGCACGAGGGTGTGTGTTTATATGGCCAATATACCACGGCTAACGGTTGTTCTGAACACGACGCAACACGGAATGCCTGGATACAGCGCTTAGCCGTGGTATGTTGGCCATATACCACATACCCCCAAGGTGCCTTATTACTATTATAAATTGGTTACAAACGTAATTAGAACAGTAACAATACATGTTGTCATGCCCGTGGTCTACGGTCTGATATACCATGGCTGTCAGGCAATTAGCATTCAGAGCTGAACCACCAAGTTTATAATTAAGCTATAATGACTGGTGTTTGGAGGTTATATTGGCATGGGGTGTTAGGAACGAGACAAAGTATTTTATGCAACGGGTTAGCAACATATTCAAATAATGATTGACATGTTCATGTTACTTTGATTAACTTATTCATACTCTTTCATCCTTCCACAAGCTATAGTCCTGACAATTTGTGTTGCTATCCAAGCTGGCTGGCTGGTCTTTCGTTCTATCAGTTCGGTTGCCAGAGACGCGACCCAGTCATTCAGTATTTTTGTTCTGTATCTATGGACGCGACCCAGTCTTTCGTTCTAAATGTTCCATTACCATACTGGCTGGCAACGTTCTTATCCCTTGCTTGCTGGCTAGCCAACCATGGCTAATTTAGTTACGCCAAACAGTGCAGCCAGAATAACAACAGTAGCTGCATTTGTTTAAGCAGCTTTCTAGTGACATTTATTTGTCTACATCCATAACAATGAGCAAATGAGACGTGATTTCGCCTGGCATAGAAAATGTGCTCTCTCTTCACGTCACTGTTGTTGATAGGAGCTAGCCAACAACACAAACACAATCACTTCAAACTGAAGCTGGAAAGTGTAAACAGTATTTTAGTTTCGTTGTAGCTTTTTTCAATTGACATTTCTTTGTATATATCCGTAAAAACAATACATGAATCTGATTCATGATTTCTACTGGCTGAGAAAGGCTGTATCTCATCCCGACTCTTGACGTTCCCATTACAATGGGAAAGCTGGGACTCCCAATCACATCCGGTTGTGATACAGCCTGGAATCGAACCAGGATCTGTAGTGATGCTTCTAGCACTGAGATGCAGTGCCTTAAACTGCTGTGCCACTCAGGAGCCCATGTGAGAATGTCTAGACGCTTTTTATAGTGGGGATCAACTTTATATATTGCCCGGCTGGGTTGATGAGACAGTGGATTGCGTAGTCACATGGAATGGGCATGAGTAAATGGGCATTTTAACGTCAGATTTAGCCGGTGGTAATTTGTGGAATAGACACCGGCTGGAAAGTGGTTTTAACCAATTAGCATTCAGGATTAGAAGCACCTGTTGTATAACAGACCGTATACCACGGGCATGACATTTATTTTTACTGTTCTAATTTCGTTGGCAACCAGTTTATAATAGCAATAAAGCACCTTGGGGGTCTGTGGTATATGGCCAATATACCACGGCTAAGGGCTGTATCCAGGCACTCCGTGTTGCGTTGTGATCTTGAACAGCCCTTAGTCATGGTATATTGGCCACATACCACACCCCATCTGGCCTTATTGCTTGAGTATAGAATACTAGATGAAAGACCACTAACTCATGCTAAATAGTCACAAATGGCTAGCTAGCTAGCAAAAGATGTCAACATAGCTAAGACTGCAGGTAATGTGGTCTCTCGCAAAACCAGCAGCTGCCAGGGAAATGTTTGTCACCATTCATCCATATCTAGCTTCTAGTAACTTCCTTTCTCTGTAATTCCTTTAGATTCTAGCTAGCTACTGTCTTCTACTTGATTAACAACGTCCCTGTCTCGAACTGTCAACACCTTCATCGAGCACCAACTAGCTACAGCTCCTGGGTGCAGTCTGGCCAAGAAAATAATGTCCTACAGTTGAAGATGGGAGGTAGTGGCTCCAAAACCAAGGGTTATTGGCCTTTTGCTGGTTCAGGCAGTGTTGATGGTGATCCAACCAAAGACGGAGTCGACGAACAGTCGCTGGCGAGGCTCCGAAGTTTCCAAAGGGCGACGCCCTTCGTGTTTACCAGACAAAGGTAAATACAGCATCATAAGTACCTATAGTGCATTCGGAAAGTATTCAGACCCCTTGACTTTTTCCACATTTTGTTACGTTAGACGTATTCTAAAATAGATTTTGTTCAAATTCCCTCAATCTACACCCACAATACCCCATATGACAAAGCAATAACAGGGTTTTAGAAATTGTAGCATACCCCTTCTTCTTGGGTATGACTCTACAAGCTTGGCACACCAGTATTGGGGGTGTTTCTCCCATTCTTCTCTGCAGATCCTCTCAAGCTCTGTCAGGTTGGATGGTGAGCGTCGCTGTGCAGCTATTTTCAGGTTTCTGAGACTTGTCCCGAAGCCACTCCTGCGTTGTCTTGGCTGTGTGCTTAGGGTCGTTATCCTGTTTGAAGGTGAACCATGCATGTAACAATCAAATGGAAACGTGACAGCACGTATGGCGTTTTGTAGCTAGCTATCTGATATTCTGAAGGGCCTTAGCTACGACTAGCATATCACCGCCTCACACGCTGGAATGTTCTGCCAAGCTCAATACTTCAACCTGTTTCAGATATGACTTGCTGCTATTTAACAGGAAAGTTATAAGTGAGTTGTCGGCTAGATAGCTACGGATGATGACAGGACGTCGTTGGTGTAAACAGCTCGCTAACAGCTAGCTAAGCTATATTGGTTTGGGAAACTGACGCCAGCCTCAAATCCTACCATGCTCGTTTTCTATGTTTTAAAAAATAAATAAACTGGGTGGTTCGAGGCCTGAATGCTGATCGGCCGTGGTATATTTAAGCAATAAGGCACGAGGGTGTGTGTTTATATGGCCAATATACCACGGCTAACGGTTGTTCTGAACACGACGCAACACGGAATGCCTGGATACAGCGCTTAGCCGTGGTATGTTGGCCATATACCACATACCCCCAAGGTGCCTTATTACTATTATAAATTGGTTACAAACGTAATTAGAACAGTAACAATACATGTTGTCATGCCCGTGGTCTACGGTCTGATATACCATGGCTGTCAGGCAATTAGCATTCAGAGCTGAACCACCAAGTTTATAATTAAGCTATAATGACTGGTGTTTGGAGGTTATATTGGCATGGGGTGTTAGGAACGAGACAAAGTATTTTATGCAACGGGTTAGCAACATATTCAAATAATGATTGACATGTTCATGTTACTTTGATTAACTTATTCATACTCTTTCATCCTTCCACAAGCTATAGTCCTGACAATTTGTGTTGCTATCCAAGCTGGCTGGCTGGTCTTTCGTTCTATCAGTTCGGTTGCCAGAGACGCGACCCAGTCATTCAGTATTTTTGTTCTGTATCTATGGACGCGACCCAGTCTTTCGTTCTAAATGTTCCATTACCATACTGGCTGGCAACGTTCTTATCCCTTGCTTGCTGGCTAGCCAACCATGGCTAATTTAGTTACGCCAAACAGTGCAGCCAGAATAACAACAGTAGCTGCATTTGTTTAAGCAGCTTTCTAGTGACATTTATTTGTCTACATCCATAACAATGAGCAAATGAGACGTGATTTCGCCTGGCATAGAAAATGTGCTCTCTCTTCACGTCACTGTTGTTGATAGGAGCTAGCCAACAACACAAACACAATCACTTCAAACTGAAGCTGGAAAGTGTAAACAGTATTTTAGTTTCGTTGTAGCTTTTTTCAATTGACATTTCTTTGTATATATCCGTAAAAACAATACATGAATCTGATTCATGATTTCTACTGGCTGAGAAAGGCTGTATCTCATCCCGACTCTTGACGTTCCCATTACAATGGGAAAGCTGGGACTCCCAATCACATCCGGTTGTGATACAGCCTGGAATCGAACCAGGATCTGTAGTGATGCTTCTAGCACTGAGATGCAGTGCCTTAAACTGCTGTGCCACTCAGGAGCCCATGTGAGAATGTCTAGACGCTTTTTATAGTGGGGATCAACTTTATATATTGCCCGGCTGGGTTGATGAGACAGTGGATTGCGTAGTCACATGGAATGGGCATGAGTAAATGGGCATTTTAACGTCAGATTTAGCCGGTGGTAATTTGTGGAATAGACACCGGCTGGAAAGTGGTTTTAACCAATTAGCATTCAGGATTAGAAGCACCTGTTGTATAACAGACCGTATACCACGGGCATGACATTTATTTTTACTGTTCTAATTTCGTTGGCAACCAGTTTATAATAGCAATAAAGCACCTTGGGGGTCTGTGGTATATGGCCAATATACCACGGCTAAGGGCTGTATCCAGGCACTCCGTGTTGCGTTGTGATCTTGAACAGCCCTTAGTCATGGTATATTGGCCACATACCACACCCCATCTGGCCTTATTGCTTGAGTATAGAATACTAGATGAAAGACCACTAACTCATGCTAAATAGTCACAAATGGCTAGCTAGCTAGCAAAAGATGTCAACATAGCTAAGACTGCAGGTAATGTGGTCTCTCGCAAAACCAGCAGCTGCCAGGGAAATGTTTGTCACCATTCATCCATATCTAGCTTCTAGTAACTTCCTTTCTCTGTAATTCCTTTAGATTCTAGCTAGCTACTGTCTTCTACTTGATTAACAACGTCCCTGTCTCGAACTGTCAACACCTTCATCGAGCACCAACTAGCTACAGCTCCTGGGTGCAGTCTGGCCAAGAAAATAATGTCCTACAGTTGAAGATGGGAGGTAGTGGCTCCAAAACCAAGGGTTATTGGCCTTTTGCTGGTTCAGGCAGTGTTGATGGTGATCCAACCAAAGACGGAGTCGACGAACAGTCGCTGGCGAGGCTCCGAAGTTTCCAAAGGGCGACGCCCTTCGTGTTTACCAGACAAAGGTAAATACAGCATCATAAGTACCTATAGTGCATTCGGAAAGTATTCAGACCCCTTGACTTTTTCCACATTTTGTTACGTTAGACGTATTCTAAAATAGATTTTGTTCAAATTCCCTCAATCTACACCCACAATACCCCATATGACAAAGCAATAACAGGGTTTTAGAAATTGTAGCATACCCCTTCTTCTTGGGTATGACTCTACAAGCTTGGCACACCAGTATTGGGGGTGTTTCTCCCATTCTTCTCTGCAGATCCTCTCAAGCTCTGTCAGGTTGGATGGTGAGCGTCGCTGTGCAGCTATTTTCAGGTTTCTGAGACTTGTCCCGAAGCCACTCCTGCGTTGTCTTGGCTGTGTGCTTAGGGTCGTTATCCTGTTTGAAGGTGAACCTTCGCCCCAGTCTGAGTTCCTGAGCGCTCTGGAGCAGGTTTTCACCAAGGATCTCTCTCTGTACTTTGCTCCGATCATCTTTCCCTCGATCCTGACTAGTCTCCCAGTCCTTGCCGCTGAAAAGTGTGCAAAGCTGCCATTAAGGCAAAGGGTGGCTATTTGAAGAATCTCAAAAACAAATCAAAATGTATTTTATACAACACTTTTTTGGTTACTAAATGATTCCATGTGTTATTTCATAGTTTTGATGTCTTATTCAACAATGTAGAAAATAAAGAAAAGCCCTTGGTAGGTGTTCTGAAACAGGTAGTTTTTTTTTTTTTTACACCTTAATTTAACTAGGCAAGTCAGTTAAGAACAAATTCTTATTTTCAATGACGGCCTAGGAACAGTGGGGCTGTTCAGGGGCAGAACGACAGATTTGTACCTTGTCAGCTCGGGGATTCGAACTTGCAACCTTTCGGTTACTAGTCCAATGCTCTAACCACTAGGCTACCCTGCCGCCCCCAAATCTGTGGAGAACACCTAGTCTGATTAATCACGCTGTTAACACAATTAATTGGTATATACAGCCTCAAACTAATGCTTCCAAAATAATTAAAATCTTCCTTACAAGAAAGAATGTTGAATAAAATTACATTTTAAACTTATTCTACTGGTTGTCTGTGTGGTTTGATCTTCAGCTGCTTGAAATTTGACCAAATATCTACAGGAAAGTATTGTTTACTCAACTTTTTAGAGAGCCATTAGGTGTATGGTTCGGTTCATCACCAAAGTAAAGTTTGTTTTATGTTGGATATTTGGTTTTCTCTTGTCAATAGCCATTGAACCAAGCATGCCATGACAATGAACATGTATATATTCTGAATTGGGAGGATGGAGAACAATTGAAATTGGCATACAAAAAAGGTGTCTATTTGTTCTCCATCCTCCCCTAATTCAGACTGGTCAACTGTTCATTGTCATGGAATGCTTGGTTCAATAGCTATTGATGAGAGAACAGAATATTGAATATAAAACAAACTTTTCTTGGTACTGAACCAAATCAACCCGGCTCTCTAAAAAGTTGTGATAAGCAATACTTTCCTGTGGATATTTTGTAAAAAATTTAGAGCAGCTTGCGGATAAACCTCACAATTGGTAGAGTGAGTTTAAATGATATTATATTCAACATTCTGGCTTGTAAGGAACATTTACACGATTTTGCAGGAATTAGTCCAAGGCTGTATATACCAATTAATTGTGTATTACAGCCTGATTAATCAGACTAGACCACACCCAGCAGTAACCCTTATGTCTTATCTGCTTTCAGCTCCCTGTACTTTGACGAGGATGGAGACCTGGCCCACGAGTTCTATGAGGAGACGGTTGTGACGAAGAACGGCCGCAAGAGGGCCAAACTGAAGAAGATCCAGAAAAACCTCATACCTCAGGTAACGGCCCCCTCTGTCAGGTAACGGCCCCCTCTGTCAGGTAACGGCCCCCTCTGTCAGGTAACGGCCCCCTCTGTCAGGTAACGGCCCCCTCTGTCAGGTAACGGCCCCCATTTGGAATACAACATTCAGGGGTGTATTTGCTAGCAACCAAAAGGGTGAAACAGGGAAGTTCCTGTTTGCTTCCAATCTGAATTTCTCCATTAGAAACTCTATTGGACACCCCCCTAGTATGCATGATGAAAATTGTCCCACCCCCACACCAGTATATCCGATATGGTGAAATCCAATATCCTGATCTCACATCTGAATGTTTAGGTAACTAATGAATGATCATGTGCTTTAGTTTTAGTTGTGTTCATCATTCTGTCTCTTTTGTTTTTTTTCCATATAGGGAACCATAAAGCTGGAGCACCCCTGCATCCATGTGGATTTCCCTGTCGTTCTCTGTGAGGTTTGATGAAGTCTGTAGCCACGTTTTGAGACCAGACTCAGACTAGCCAATGTGTCAACTCCGTCCCCCTGTTTCCCTCTCCACCTGTACTTTACCCTGAAGCCCTCTAAACCACCGTGGTCTCCCTGTGATGATGTTTGGCCGGAGCCCTGACCTGTGATGATAGACAGGCTGTCTAAACACATGATTGTGTTGAGCCCCTGCATGTGGACTCTGTAAAGTGTGGCCTGTGTGAAGTCACGTTACACAAAGTAGTACCTGGCCACTTACGGAGACCGTCGATGATCTGTGAAACACGTCAGTTAAGATGGCTGAAGACATAATTATTGCTCACGTTACCCTCAACCTATTCAATATATACAGTATGTGTGTTAGTGGATATGGAATGAAGTGTGACAACAGCTTGTCTGGCTGTCTCACAGCAGCAGTGTGCTCTGGTAGGAGGATCCATTGTACTTTGTAAGAAGAATGTAATGGGACAATTTGAGTTGAACCATGGGCTGTTAAGTAGAGTCCCTCAAAATAGGCCGGCAATCCTATATCTTTAAACCCTGCCCTAGAGAGTTAATTTACCATCTGTACGCATTAAGGGGTGAGATTTTCCGATACCTGTTCAGTCTTCAGAGCTTCCAGAGTAATGATAGGGCTTCAGCTATTAGGGCCATATCCTGAGGTTAGAGATATAGGAATATTTTATGCACATTTTATGTTTACAAGTAAAACAAAAAAAACATCATGGCTTGATATAATTTCCACCATGCGTGACGATGGCTCTGCTTCTCATTTCCCCATGATGGAGCTAGACAATTGGTGGCCAATGTGATCTAAGCTTATCTTAATGTGACGTGTTGTAATGTTTGACTGGCTGTGGTGATCATGGTGTCAAGACCAGGGCTTTATGAAATGTTTGAGTATGGGCTGATCTAGAATCAGTTTTAACCTTTGAGATCATCATAGTGAATCACATTGACATTAAAGGGACGGGGGACGGGCTGGGGTTTGATCCTAGCTCGGCAATCCTACTGAATAGCTTTTTTTTTTTTTTGCACGTGCCCAGGCCTCAGACACATGTACAGAGAAGCACGAACTTTAGTCCCCTGGGAAAGTCCTCTGTTCCTTCACTGCTTTAGCGTGATACATTTCACTGTTAATTTATTTTAACTGTTATAATGGCATTATTTTTTAATTACAACTCAAAATGTATCCAGTTGGGTCGTGGTCCCTTTGTCTTCTACATACCATTACACAAACTGATGTCTCCCTCTTTCAACTGTGGAATTTCTGTGTTCTCTTCTCCCCATATCTGTGTTCATGGATAGTGTTATGGAATAGGTTACTTAGTTTAGACAGCTCACTTCCACACTCCATACCCCCGTCAGGGGGCAGCAGCAACCTTGTCCAGGTGTTGAGCCTGGTTGATAAGCACATCAGGTGCTGCCAATTCAGTTGGTCAATAGTCGGTGTCCCAGCTTGAGAGCCATGAGGCTGCTGGGTTGGTTTGGTGGCCATGAAGCCTTTCGTTTTGATGTTGTCTCTTTAGTTTAGGTATGCCTGTTTGTAGTTTTTTATACATTTGTTTCCGTCACCATCTGAACATAATAATCCGCTTGGGCTCGCCAACCCAAAGGAGTCAAGTCAGAGCTGGACCTAAGGCAAGGTTGCTGTCTTCCTGGGCACATGTGCACCCAACACGGTCCTCAAACACAGATTTCTCATACAATGAACAAAAATAAACCCAACATGTAAAGTGTTGGTCCCATGTTTCATGAGTTTAAATAAAAAATCCCCAAAAAGTTCCATATGCACAAAAAGCTTATTTATTTCGTTCTGTGCACAAATGTGAGCATTTCTCCTTTGCCAAGATAATCTAACCACCTGACAGGTGTGGCATATAAAGAAGCTGACTAAACAGCATGATCATTACACAGGTGCACCTTGTGCTGGGGGCAAAAGGTCACTTTAAAATGTGCAGGTTTGTCACAACACAATGCCAATGATGAATTGAATGTTAATTTCTCTACCATGAACTGCCTCCACTGTCGTAATAGAGAATTTGGCAGTACTTCCAAACAGCCTTCCAAACAGCAGACCACGTGCAACCATTTCAGCCCAGGACCTCCACATCCGGCTTCTTCACCTGCGGGATCATCTGAGGTGGGGTGTGGGTGTGCTGAGGAGTATTTCTGTCTGTCGTAAAGCCCTTTTGTGGGGGAAAACAAATTCTCATTGACTGGGCCTGGCTCGCCAGTGAATGGGCCTGGCTGCCAAGTGGGTCGGCCTATGCCCTCCAAAGCCCACCCATGGCTGCACCCTTGGACAGTCATGTGAAATCCATAGATTAAGGCCTAATGAATTTATTTAAATGGACTGATTTCCTTATATGAACTGTAACTCAGTAAAATCTTTGAAATTGTTGCATGTTGCATTTATTTTTGTTCAGTATATAAACACACATTCAATCACGTTACAGACCATGTAACTAGGCCTGAGACCACTATACAAAGGGAGTGCAACAATATCAGTAGGCTAGTTATCTGTTTGGTAACAATAGTTGTGCCTGATTCAGCCACAAGGGGGAGTATTTGTCATTTGATCTTTGCCCTTTAGCCTCCTGTACTAGTGATTGGCTCAAGCTTTTCCCCTAGCGACCCCAACAGAAAGGCAATTCCCTCTGCCCAATACAACATCATTGTACTGACCAACTGATGAGAGCATTGCTCCAAGGGAAATTTTCAGACGTTGTACTTTTCAGATTACTTTATCGGCCAGTCATATTGAAGTGGTGGAAGCCTGCCCTATCTAACGGGTGTATACTTCCAGACCTTTGCCTAAAGTGGAAAAGATCAACATTGGGCCAGAGCACATTCATGTTCACAATGGCACAATCTGTTTAATCACCATGTCCACAGACACGCACCTCTCTAGCCTGCCTCTCAGGGGGACGTTAATTTAATTTCCGAGCCCCCATTGGCTACTCACCCACACACGACAGACTGAGATCCCTGCAGACAGCAAGATAGGTTTTAATTGGGTAAGGGGTGGGAGTTTCTAATCTTATAATCTACGCCATATGGGCCCATCATGTCTGTCTGTTTCATGGGCTTTTGTCTGATGAATTGCTTCTTGTATCCTCAGTTAACTCTGAGCTCCATGGAAGAGGTATACATAGTGGTAAAATCTAGCTAGACATGACGGGAGCCTTCTAATGTAAATGTCTCTATTGTAAATAGAAGGCTCTGTACATGACTGTGCTTGAGTTCTGGGCACAGATGACTCCTGCAGTGTCAAGCCATATTATAAAAAATCATTTTACACTGTTAGGAAAGTGATTGGGCATGTTTGACATTGCAGCCGATGTGATGCATTTTCAGTCAATTGTGACTGAATGATCTACAAATAATATTGAGTAATTATTTATGATGCAAGGTTATTTGTAGATCAGTCAGTCAGCAGTCTCATGCAAGGCTGGCTGCAGTTTCGAACAAGCCCAGTAACTCATTGTTTGACAACCAGGGTGGTACAGTGTCTGGGAGGATAGGATGGAGTTCAGCAATCATGTGAGGGTGTGTTTCTACATATTATAAATAACTTCTAAAGTGGTCCTTCCGCTCTGTCACTATTCTAGGTTTGTTTGTGTATGTGTGTGTGTGTGTGTGTGTGTGTGTGTGTGTGTGTGTGTGTGTGTGTGTGTGTGTGTGTGTGTGTGTGTGGTGTGTGTGTGTGTGTGTGTGTTTTGCACATAGCATGCCGTTCTGTTGTAAATTGTGTTTGTCTGATTGCTAGCAGATGACCCACAGTACTTACGCTGTGACTTCATTAAACTTCAGAGTAGTGGATAGATGCCACAGACGCTGCTTCTGCTGCAGTTTCTATACTGAGCATGTGTCATCTGGAGAACACTACTTGAAAAGTTGTAATTGTCATCCACTAAATTGTGTCTATGAAAAGTGAATTGTAGATATTGCATAGAACTTTGTTTTACTAAGATTACTAAAGGCACTACTTCAAACATTATTTCACTACAGAGGTTAACATTAGATCTGGTTGACAGGCTTGAGAGACATTGTTTTGCGTCTCACATTATAAAACTATTGAAGGCTGTGAAGCTCTGTGTTCACACGAGTGTGAGTCTGTGTGTGCCCTTGACCTTGGCGCATTTGGCAGCTGTAGATTGCTCCCAGGGCAATACCACTATGTTCAGCAACAGCATGTGGCATGTCCTTGGCCCTGGTGTCACAATAGCGGGTACTCTGCTGATGTGCGGTCAACTTTGTCACGCTGTAGTTGCAGCCACAGTCCACCAATGTTGTTATGGAAGGCGTCTTCCTGTCCCCCGTCCTCTATGGGTCTGGACATTCTAAGAGGGGAAATTGAAACTTGGGAAGGATGTCACTGACACAGAGTGGAGGAAACAACCCCAACTACACTCCTAGAAAAAAGGCTTCCAAAAGGGTTATTCAGCTGTCTCCATAGGACAACCATTTTTGGTTCCAGGTAAAAACCCTTTTGGGTTCAATCTAGAACCCTCTGTGGAAAGGGTTTTATATGAAACCAAAAATAATTATTCTAAGGGTTTTCTTATGGGGCAAACCAAAGAACCCTTTTAGGTTCTAGATAGCACCTTTTTTTCTAAGAGTGTACTGCACAGGAAACAGCAGAGGCCAACTCCCACCAGGGGTGTTTGAGCAGGTATACTGGTCGGTGTGTTGGTGTTCGTGGGGCTACCTTTCACTCTCATACTTTTTCCTATTTATTACTCATGAGGAAGGTGGGTCGTTCCACCTTCAAAAACCACAATAAAGAGTTTTTCTACGGCCACATCTCAGATTGTTCTGAAAGTGTTTCTGTTGTTAGAAACAGTTAAGATTAGCATTTCTGCAACATTATTTTGTTGAACATTTTCTGAGAAAATAAGTTGATTGCACCCAAATATGCCATTTTAATTTAACCTAACATCTGGTTTGGACCAAGCTTTTTTCTAACAGTGAGGAGGAATCCAGAGAAATTGACAAAAGCCACCCAGGGTCATTGAAGTTGTTAGGTTTATGTCCCATTCTACATCCTACATCACCTAACAGCAGAAACAGCACCATCTAGTCAGACCTGGTAATATCAGTATGTAGGATGGGACATAACTTCAATAACACATTTTTCTGAACAGGGCGGGAAAAAACGTACCAAATTCACTGAGAATACATTACATGAATAACAAATTCTCAGAGCCGCAGCTGCATACTAATTCTCCGACATAGAGAACTGATATTGTATACTCATTGTTAGGGTAGTATTGGTGTGGGTGGCTTTCGACAATTTCTTTGAATTCCTCATGTCTTACTCACTGTTAGAATTGGATGTTAGGTACTTTATTTATTGAATATTATATTTCTCATATAAATGAAAATGGCCAATTTGTGTGCAATCAATTAGCTTAATTTCTCAGAGATCAAACTATATTTCAACAAAATAATGTTGCAGGAATGCTAATCTGTTTCTAACTACAGAAATGATTTCAGAACCATCTGAGATGGTGGGTGTCATGGCTTGTTGATATGACATGGAATAACTCAGGTGTCTTTTAGCACCCTGTTCTTTGCCCATCTGAAAGTGTATGTTGAGTGTGTTTGTTTGTCCTGCAAAGAAGTCTGTGTTATTGTCTGCTTAGAGGATAAAAGAATGCTGTGTCATGGTCCACTTCACTTTATTGCTTTTATACAAGGTTTTGTTCTTGTCTTTTCAGCCTTCAAAAAACTCTGCTGTGAGTCGCTGTGTGCACTGCGTCACAGGAGGGAGATTAAACAACGGTTAATAGTTTGTTTTATCTCTGTACTTTTACACAAAGCTGCCATAATATTCCAGAGGTTTGGTGAAGGGCTATGCACAGGTGAGATGGAAAGTTTTGTTTTTTTGGTAGGTTGTGTTCTGAACTTCATAATCTTTCTTTGGGGCTTTCAAGAAACCCCAAATTCTCTTTGGGTCCAAAGAAAAGGGATAATGAGTGTCTTATTTGTTCACGTTGGCTTTTATACAAGCATATTGTTTTTATTTCACATATTGTAGGCCTTATTGTGGCAGTCTCTGAGTATTTATGAGGAAACTCAATGCCCATTCCCTCTGGAGGACATTTTTATTTTAGTTTAGGGAAAGAACAAGTATTAGTAGAAGAAGAGCTCTTTCTAGCATCACACTTCGAGAAGGGAACCATTATTTTTTCTGTCCCTGGCTGTCATATAGCAAGGTGCTCACTTCAGAATGTTTTGCATAGTACTTATTGTAATTGTCATTTCAAAGATTTTTGCTTAATGTTGCAATTAGTGAATTACCATGAAACATGTTTGTGGGTGGGACTGGAGCCAACCAAACTGTAAACAAATGTAAACACATCAGAAAGCCAAAGGATAGGAAAGAAAACGAAAACCAAAGAAAAACTAGAAGCTATTTGGAAAGCCAATGATTCAAGGAGCCATTTTCCACATCCTGGTGTGGCTTTTCTGTTATCCCTGGCCATCTCGTATGTCCTAACAGACCTGTGGTTTTATGGGGATGTAGATTAATGCAGGGTCAAAGGTGACATTCTCCCAGCTGGACAGTCAGACCGGAGTCTTTGAACCGGCCCTGTCTCTCGAGTTACCTCTTCAGAGTTGGGAATTCTAAACTGTTACATTGTGCATGAGCGGAATGCAAACCATTTTGATTGGAGGCATCCGAAGGCTCTTCCCAGTTCTATCCTATAGTTATGTAATGTGAAATATGATGGTGGCAAGGAAAAGGATAATTACTACCATCACTAGCAGTAGCTACACATCCATAACACAAGCTGAAAGTCTGTACCAAGATAGCCTTGACTCCAGTCGTTCTATGTTTATCCATAGAAACAAACTAGAATATTGTGTGATGTCTGGTAGCACGAGACTAGTACAAAGTTCCTGCTAAACCCTACATATATTTCAGACTGAGTAACCTGATGAAGGTCAGAACTTGATGATCATAGTTAACATAGTTAATACTGTGATTGTTACCCTAATTTTACCCTTATCCATCTCACTTCAGCACCAACCCCACTAACTGGCACTAATGATTATTCACAAGCCTAGCTTCTTAGTTTAGTGACTGTTATTGGCTTTGATCTATGACCTTGCTTTTGCCCAGCGTATAAAAGCAGCTTTTGTTTCTGCCTATACAGGGACACACTAAGGACAGTGTCTATCACGCAATGAGAAAGTGTCTATTATATAGGGCTCAACACAATGCAGCACAAAGTGGCAATGTTCCTACCACAGAGGTCTTTTGTGTCAACAGTCACCCAAAATACCCAATGCAAAGAACAGTATGTACATTCATGCTCATTTGAATGTACTTTCAACAGCATTTAAAGTGCTGATTAGACTAAAAACTATGGGTGGCAGGAGACGTTTCACGCTAGCCCCAAGCGTTATCGTGTGTGTGTGTGTGCGTGTGTGTGTGTGACCCCAGGCATACTCTTTCCCCCAGTACAGGGTCAGAATTAACTTTATACCCTGAGCAGGACAATAGCTGGACAATGGGAGACGCTTGAGGTCATACTGCAGTCAAAAACAAAGGAAACCCCCGGCTTCGACACTAAACCCTAACATGTGCCTTATCTCTCTCTTTCTCTCTCTCTCTCTCTCTTTCTCTCTCTCTCACACACACACACACACACACACACACACAAACACACACACACACACACACACACACACACACACACACACACACACACACACACACACACACACACACACACACACACACACACACAGGATTTTTGTAGGGTTTGGGCATTGTCTTCTAATAATTAGTCTAGTAAAATAAGTAATATTCATGCCTCAGAATTGATACTTACAGTGCCTTGCGAAAGTATTCGGCCCCCTTGAACTTTGCGACCTTTTGCCACATTTCAGGCTTCAAACATAAAGATATAAAACTGTATTTTTTTGTGAAGAATCAACAACAAGTGGGACACAATCATGAAGTGGAACGACATTTATTGGATATTTCAAACTTTTTTAACAAATCAAAAACTGAAAAATTGGGCGTGCAAAATTATTCAAGGGATTGTCAATGCAGGGGGACCCAGGACACTTTAGCCAACATTATAGTGGGGAAAGAAACTGGTCTGTACAACACATCCAGTCCTCTTCTGTGGATTTGCAAGGAAAAGGAGTCTAGCCTCTGTTGAGTAAGTGGGAAAAACTTTAGAGACCGATTTATTCAACATTTGACTATAACATATTTGTCTGGATTCCTTTTTTTTTACTCCATTTCTTACTATGCATGTATCCATCATCTAAAAGTCATGTGCTCTACTCCTGAATCAATTAACCAAGGTTGATTACCAGTTGCATTTCAGACACCATTTCTCATTGTCTGCTTGTCACGCCCTGACCTTAGAGATCCTTATTATTCTCTATGTTTGGTTAGGTCAGGGTGTGACTCGGGTGGGAAAATCTATGTTTTCTATTTCTTTGTGTTTTTGGCTGAGTATGGTTCCCAATCAGAGGCAGCTGTCTATCGTTGTCTCTGATTGGGGATCATATATAAGTTGTCATTTTCCTTTTGGGTTTTGTGGGATCTTGTTTTCTGTATAGTTTATTTTGCCTTACAGAATTGTACACTTTCGTTTTTGTCTTTGTTTGTTGCTTTAGACACAACTAGCTTTTGTGTTCGGTTTATGTTCATTGTTTTTCCCGGTGTTACGTATTCAAACCTACTATGCTGCACCTTGGTCCGGTCATTTATCATCCAACGATGAGCATAACACTGCTATGACAGGAGGCACATCACATTGATGCCTTTTGTAAAATGTCTAAACATATCACACACAGTGTGTTAGGTCATTTTAATTTGATAATATTCCAATTTACTCTAACATCTATTTTCATGTGTTTTCAGCTTCTTCATAGTTGTTTCATGTGTGTAGTCTATGCATAGGAGATTCTTGTCTAAAAGTTGTGAGTTTTGTTAGCATGCTATCAATTAGGGAGTGTAGCGTAAAAAAAATCCACCCCTAAACTTCCCCGCTAGAGAGTTTCTTCCTTGGATAACTACTTCAAACTACAAAACACATTTCCACAACATTTTTGTCATTCCTCTCTGCACTGCACTGCCCTCCTCTCAAAAAACACTCTGTCAAATCCCCTCTGGTTTGCTGAATGATTTGTTCCTGTCAAGTAGATTCCTGTCTGGATTTCACAACAGTGGACCCTAGGCCAGACTTCAAAGCACCACACATCTGTGCCTGTAGCTGCCTAGCTGTGTGTGGGTGGCATACTAAGGCACTGATTGCATTGCTGTCAATGCACTCTACTGTGGTCAATCATTCAATCAAACTTTATTTGTCACATGCGCCGAATATAACAAGTGTAGACTTTACCATGAAATGCGTACTTACAAGTCCTTAAACAACAGTGCAGTTCAAGAAGAGTTAAGAAAATATTTACCAAGTAGACTAAAATAAAGGTAATAATAAAACGTAACACAATAAGAATAAGAATAACCAGGCTATATACAATCAAATGTATTTATAAAGCCCCTTTTACATCCACAGTTGTCACAAAGTGGTTATAAAGAAACCCAGCCTAAAAGAACAATTAAGCAATGAAGAGGTAGAAGCACGGTGGCTTCACTACTACTGTAGTTTACCTCCAGGTGTGTGTTAGTTAGTAGCAATTCCTGGTTACTGCCCGCTCCACAGGGCTTAGAGAGAGGGGAATAAACCATGGACATTCAGTGGCGATAGACCAGACTACAGGCAGATACACCTGGCACTGATGTAAAGCAGGCAGGCCCTGTTTACATTATACGTTACTTTAAGGTAACGTGTTCCTTGTACTGAAATTACATCTGCGAACAAGCAAACAGAGTAAGAACGAGAGCGAGAAATTCCTGCTGTAGGTCTTAACCTGCTTGGTCAGCAGCCATGAGAGACGCTTTCCCCTTCATAAATTTGACCCTGTCAAGTGAGTCAGCACGGTCGCTCCCAACTTTCAGTGGACATCATGCTTTCTAGGGGGTGAACTGCAGATGTGTGGATGAAGTTAGACAGCTGTATGCTATATTTCTGTTTCCTGAAAGATTTGAAAGAGTATGGTCACATAGCTTGTCAATTACTGAGAAGTATCAGTAAGGACTACATTAAGATGACTGAATTATAACAAACACGCAGTCTAAAAGTAGGATGGGCTCGTTTAAAGTGGACATCCACACTCCTGTAACACGTGGTATTAATATACTAGCTAGCAGTGCTAGTCACCCACATCTCTGCTATCTAAACCTACATAAACAGAATTAATTGGATTGGTTCCTACATGTGACTATCTCCTATCTTAATTTAAAGAACACATTTTGGCGTGATATCCTACCCCTCAGCGAAATTGGAAGACTAAGCCACTATTGACATTTAAAGGGAGTAATCGTAAACAAACGTCAAACCAAAAACGCTACAAATACATTAGTATGGCTTTAACATACACAGAAATATATATTGACATGAATTAGTCCAATGACATATATGTATTACTCCTCATCAGGACGAAGTGACCTAAACATTGAAGTCAATTTCTGAACGTACCCCCCCCCTTTCCCGTAGAATGGAACGAGCAGTTCTAAACTCGTAGCACATCGGAGCATTGTTTCTCTGCTTGGAACTGGGCGCGATGCGTTGTTGGCAAGATTGGATTTTACCGAAAAATGTATTGATTATAATATGTTATTAGCAAGAAGACTGGTGGAACATTTCCATCACGAGGAGATATGTATGCCAGGATGTCGGCAGATTCTTGTCGTTTTTTGTTTGAAACCACATTAGTGGAATAAACCGCTGTCCTGATCTAGTCGTCTGCTACAGGTCAGATTCCCTTGGCCATCTAGTGAAACTTGTGTTGCTACAGTAGCAAGTAGTGTAACATTATTGCACAGTTCGCAACTGTATCATTCAATTTCAGTTATTGTATTTGGCTACAATGTGATGAGTAAATGCAAGGACTGTGAAACTAGCTCGTGCTAACGTTGTGCGCGTGTACAACTACGTCGCGTGTTCGTACTAGTTTGTGGTGAATTTGGTATGCATATAATTACTTATTTGATTAACGAATTAGCGAGTAATGATAATCATTCACATTGTCTGAAACTGGTGAGCTGGTTTGGTTTTACATTTGAGTGTATTGTTCGATTCGTTTCAAGGCCAGTTTAAACACGAAAAACAGGGTAAAATGCAGTCATCGGTATTTTTTGGTCTACAGACATAATCAGGGTTGGGGTGTAATCCGTTACATGTAAATGATTACAAAAACGGTAACTAATTCGTTACATTACCAGCAAAAAATATTGTGATCAGATTACAGATACTTTTGAAAAACTAGATGATTACTTCAAGGGTTACTTTTAAATTCAGAAAGGATGTTAGCGAAAAACATATTTTAGACTTGTTTTCTCAATGACTTTCAAGCACTGAAAAAAAGTTAACGTTTGTTCCACCTGAGCGAGTCTGACCACAAGTCAGAGACCACTATGATGACACACAAAATGTGTTTGATCGATCGCAGGAATAGGCTTTTGAAGGCTACTGTCCAAGGTATGTCTTCCAATGGTGCGACAACTGTCGACATCCAAAGATTATCGAATTTGAATTAACGCTTGGAGGTGAGGATAACAGCAGTGGTGTACTCTACGGTGATATGGATATAATTTATTATTGATATCTACATAGCGCATTGATGTGAATCACACTCCTTCTCTGTGCTCTCTCATTTAGTTATTTGCGCCTTACGGATTGTGGTTGTTGTGCATGGCTGTTCACAAATCTAAATGTGTATTTGAACCCAATAATGGTTGAATTCAAGAAGTTTAAACTGCCTATCAATCATTGTTTTTGAAACCAGTGGACATCCAGTGAAAAATACACTCTTGCAACAGCGGCCTATGGAATAAAAGTGGGGCTTTTATTGCTCAATCGAATTCATGCTGATAAAATAAAAATCCATAGGCCTAATGGACACATGCTCAAAATCACATTTTTGATAGATTTAAAGGGGCAATCTGTAGTTGCTACATAATGTTTTTGACTTATAGATTATAATATATCTATTTGATTCTTGAAGAATATAATTTATAATGCCTCATGAACTAAATTCAACTGTCACACTCCATGAGAACCCAAAATATCATCTTGTTTTTCTCAAATGTTTGTAAATGTGAACAAACACTGTATAGCCTCATAACATGGTTAAAACAATACTTTTGATATTGTGGATGGACAGTCCTACCATCCGTAGTTCTGTCTATTAATCTGAGAGTGGTTACATTTCTCCAGGCCCATCCCTCAGCTTTTTACCAAAACAGAGGCGGGGCGGCGATTTTGTTATTGTTTCATCTGTGGATTTGCGCAATAAACAGCTGCATATTATCAAGATATCAAAAAGTGTCACCAACAAAAAGGTCAACAATAGGCCTATAGCAAATGCAGCATAAGGCATTCATTTTTCACATGTAAATAGCACTTTTCAGTAGTGCTCAAAGCTTGCCATTCCATGAGTGCAGCATTTATTTTTCAACTGGAATCAATGAGCCCAATCAGTCCTCCATGACCACAAAATCATAAAGAACAGAGTAGTGCTGGCTAATAAATCCTTCGTTTTGGGGTTATGCTCAGGTAAATCAATTTGTCTAATCTATAATTCCATATTTCCAAATCCTATTCTTGAAGATCAAGGGGTATAATATTTATTTGAATGACTGGAATTCTGATAGACTTTGGTTTTTAATGTAAAGATATAATTTAATCATATTATTTTTATATGTAGTAGGAAGCGATGGGTTAGAAGAAGCCTACATAACCAACACACAAAGTAACATTTTACATCCAAAAAGGGCCAGCTATGTAAACTTTAACGTTGATTTATCCTGCAATAGATGTTGTTCAATTGGTAACATACATTTTTCTCGTCTTCTAATGTGTTTTAAGGGGAAATAAATCTAATAGTAACTGAATGTAATCAGATTACATTACTGAGTTTGGGTAATCCAAAAGTTACGTTACTGATTACAATTTTGGTCAGGTAACTGTAACGGATTATATTTAGAAAGTAACCTACCCAACCCTAGAAATAATATATTATCTCCCCATGCATTGTCAGACAGTTTTGTCTGTCTTTTGTTTGTGTTATTTACTGCAGGGCTACATGACCTTCCAACAATGTTAGTATGAAGAGTAGTACCAAGATACTCTCTTACATTTCAGAGATATCCTACAAGCTAGCCCTGTCATAATGGTTGGCAATCTCCTACCATATGTGTGCCAATCAGTGTTGTGAAAGGAAGTTAATGTTGATTTGAAGTTGAAAACACACACACTCTTGCTCAAGGCATATTATTACATAACACAGTTAGAAATGGTTTGTGAGGGCACCTGGAGAAATGTATATTAAGTAAACATGCCATTTCATTCAGTAAAAATAGCTCTCTCCAAATTATATAGTCTACTGAGTAACTGGAGAGGCTCATTTCCTAGGCTGTGATTGTAAAGAGCTACATTGACATTGTGTCTCTCTTCCAGGGCAGAGAAGGTGGCCATGGGGGTAGCGCCTCACTCTCTCCTGGCCCTGACTGGCCAGCTGCCCTGGCTGCTGCTCCTGGCTCTGCTCACTCCCTGGAATGTCCTCGGAGCTGAAGAACTGAAACCCACTAGATGGCCCATGTTCTCCCAGAAGCCTTTGCTCCTCGCCTGGAATGCCCCGACAGAGGACTGCCGCCCCCGGCATGGTGTGCGTTTCCCGTTGGAGCAGTTCCAGATAGTGGCGTCGCCCAACGAGGGCTTCGTCAGACAAAACCTCACCATCTTCTATAAGGACCGGTTAGGGCTGTATCCGTATTACGAGCGGGACGGCACCGCGGTGAACGGTGGGCTCCCACAGGCCGCCAGCCTCACGCAGCACTACGAGAAGATGCCCGAAGGTGTTCACAAGTACATAAGTGAACCAAACGCCAAAGGCCTTGCCGTCATCGATTGGGAGGAGTGGCGTCCGCTGTGGATCCGCAACTGGGACGTCAAGGACGTATACCGGAACCAATCCCGGCAACTGGTGGCCAACAAAAACCTGGAGTGGCCCCTGGAGCGCGTGGGGAAAGTGGCCCAGCAGGAGTTTGAGCTGTCGGCCCGGAAATTCATGCTGGAGACCTTGCGGCTGGCCAAGAGCCTGCGGCCTAACCAGCTGTGGGGGTTCTACCTGTTTCCAGACTGCTACAACCATGACTACCGAAGCGGCCTGGAGAACTACACTGGTCGCTGCCCTGACGTGGAGGTGGCTCGCAATGACCAGCTGACCTGGCTATGGACTGAGAGCACGGCCCTGTTCCCATCTGTCTACATGAGCACAGTGCTGCGCTCCACCATGTTTGGACGTCATTTTGTCCGCAACCGGGTGAAGGAGGGGATGCGTCTGGCATCGGCAGGTGACGCGCTGGCACGGCCTGTCTTTGTCTATACCCGGCCTACGTATGCCAACGAGCTGACTCCGCTGACTGAGGTGAGAGGGCCCATGTTATAGGCCTGATTCTGTCCCTATACTGTAGATATGAAAAGCCTACTTCATCATGACCATAACTTGTGCTATGCAGAGACCTGATATCTCTGTTTTTGCTATTCCGGTAAGAAATCAATCAGACACACTATAGCTTTGAAATTCTCAGCTGCCTCTTACCACAACTGTTTTTTTGTTGTTGTTTTTTGTCAATAAAGTGTGTCTGTGTGTGAGACTGAATTAACCCTGATGTACACTACCAGTCAACAGTTTTAGAACACCTACTCATTCAAGGGTTTGTCTTTATTTGTACTATTTTCTACATTGTAGAATAACCAAAAATGTGTTAAACAAATCAAAATATATTTTATATTTAAGATTTTTCAAATAGCAACTCTTTGCTATATATTTTGATTTGTTGAACACTTTTTTGGTTACTACATGATTCCATGTGTTATTTCATAGTTTTTATGTCGTCACTATTATTCTACAATGTAGAAAATAGTAAAAATAAGACATATGGGGTCATGTAGTAACCAAAAAAGCGTTAAACACATCAGGTTTTAACATGTTAACCAAGAGTGCAGTCCCCTCTGGTCTTACAAGGCAAGTGTTACTCTAACCAGGGCCTAAAAATATAGGGCTGGTGGTTTTACAGACACGGATTAAGCCTAGTCCTGGACTAAAAAGCATTCTCAATGAAGATTCTCTATTGACCATGGTATTTATTTCAGGACTAAGCTTAAAGGGATACTTCAGGATTTTGGAAATAGGGCCCTTTATCTACTTCCCTAGAGTCTGATGAACGCGTGTATGCCATATTTATGTCTCTGCGTGCAGTTTGAAGTAGGTTGTTAATTACTCCTGCTAGTAGATACCCATAGACTTAGTCATTGTGCTAACACTAGTTAGCTTTGGCTCACGAAACTACCTCAAATTTCCTTCATACTAGACACAGACAAACAAATGGTATCCAGGAGTTCATCTGACTCTGGGGAGTAGATAAAGGGCCTCATTGACAAAAATCCCAAAGTATCCCTTTAACTTGTGTCCGGGAAACCGGCCCATGAGGATCTGAATGCTTTGTTGTCTGGATCGTATAGTGTTAAAGAAAGCCAGGCTAATATGTCAGGGCTAAATATAGAACATTCACATGTCCACACACACTCCTACATGACCAGGCTTCGCATGTCCAGCAACACAGAGTTGCCTGTGTTTCCCCAGAAACCTAAAGATGTCTCTCTGCGGTTTCTACACCAAATATCATTACCTTTGGCCAACCTTCCAATAACACGCACATGCACTAATCTGGAGTACACACACACACCCATTGCGCACAAAATACTGTATCTCAAGCAGCAGCTGTTTCACCAAGGGATAGAAGAGGGGAGTTAGACAAATTCACTGTAGTAGTGAGTCAAAAGACAATTGGAAATAGATTACTGCCTGAATAGATTTAAATGAGAGGTTGTTTGTGTGTGTGCTGAAGAGGTGCGTTTGGAGAGGTTGGTACTAATGTGTGTGAGCGTATGTGTGCAGTGAGGTTTGTTGTGTGTGGATGAATAAATTGCTGTTAGGCAGCCTGGGCATCTGTTTACTTTCCCACTGGACCACTCTTCACACTGGAGGAGAGAGGGAGAGTCAGAAGGTGTGTTTGTAGGATTATTCTGAATGAATGAGAGATCATGGTTAGCCTATATATTGTATCATGCTTAATTTCTTACTTTGAGTGTGTCTGAAGCCTCCATAAGGATGTGTCGGAGTGAAAGGATGTGCGTGGGAGTGACACATCTGTCTGTGTGTTTAAACCAGGGAGTAAAGAGATATGTGTCAGTTCCTCTGACATTTCGTTCTGAATCACCATCTTTTCCATATAATGTGACCTCATCATCTACATGAAGGGTGTGGGTCAGCTCAGCTGGTCAGTGTTAAAGAAATGAATAAATGATGTGTGTGTTCCTGTTCATAGAGGGTGGTGCGTGTGTTTCAGATTGATGGTGCGTGTGTTACAGTTAATGTCACTGTAGTCAGCCACTGCAGACTGACTGAACTACAAATCACCTGACATCATGATGACAACTCATTATGATTTGACGGGTCGTCGCCGACTGCAATGTAGTCGATCTCAAACATGGCCAGTATGTTTATAATGGGCTGCCAACTTCCATACTGAACTTGTGTGTGTGTGTGCAGACAGACCTGGTGTCCACTATTGGGGAGAGTGTAGCCCTGGGAGCATCTGGGGTCATCATCTGGGGAGATCATACCTACGCCAGCAGCAATGTGAGTGTTCTCATCACTCAAGCTGTTTAATCATTCAATATTATGCATAGCCTAGTTTGAGTCCTCTGTCTGGTGTTCCCCTCTGTAACATACTTATGGCTGCAGCAATGGGAGTGTTCTCCCTGAAGATTCCCTATTCCCAACATAATGACTCAAACTATGCATCATCTATGAATGTTCAAATTGGGGTGTTTCCCAAGCGGCACCCTATTCCCTTCGTAGTGCACTAGTTTTGACCAGGGCCATGTAGAGAATAGGTTGCCATTTGGGGGACACACCTATTTGATCATTCATAGATTATGCCTAGTTTGAGTCATCAGTCTGGTGTTCCCCCCCTGTAGCTACTATGTAACGACTATTTCCTGTCTATCCACATTAAATGCTAACATGTGTTGGTGTCTCTGTTTGCCCCGTATCACACTTGACCTCCAATTCCCCACTTAGTTTTTGTCTGAGTTTCTCATTTCCATTCTGAGTCTGTGCCTCTGTCTCACTCTGTGGGTATATGTGTGTGTCTCAATGTATGTATGTGTGTGTGTGTGTGTTTCGCTGTATGTATGTGTGTCTCTCTCTCCAGGCCAGCTGCTCCAGTCTGAGTGAGTACCTCCGGGGTCCACTGGGCCGGTACCTATTCAATGTCTCCACAGCAGCAGAACTGTGCAGTCAGAAGTTGTGCGGCTTCCATGGTCGCTGCCTCCGCAAACACTCAGACACTGATGCCTACCTGCACCTCAGCCCCCTCACCCACAGCATCAGCAGCCAGGGGGGGAGGCTGAAGGTGACTGGGCAACTAGGCCAGGGGGAGCTGGCTGGGTACCGTCAACACTTCCAGTGCCAGTGTTACAGTGGGTACAAGGGTGAGGGCTGTGCCCAGAGAGAGCTGGGGAAGAGTGGTGCTGCCCCTGTCTGGAAAGTCTGGTCTGTACTGACTCTGCTGCTCCCTCTGGGGCTTCTCACTGTGCTCCACTGAGGCTGGGAGGAGCAGGAGCTGACACCGTGCAATATGGGGGAAGCCACCACCACCACACCTTGATCCTGGTTCTAGTCCTGGCCTCTACTGGTGCTCAGGGGGCTTCCTGGTCAGGGATGGGCACTAGCTGCTCTGTGGGACTGATCCATGGAGGAGAGGACATGGGAGTGCCTGCTTCTCAATGTGATGAAGGAAGGAGGGAGGGGACTGAAGATACCCCTCAGTACTCTTCAGTTACCCACACAAGCTAAAGGGACAGCATTTGAAGTGGGCAAAACAACAGGCCTTCTATTTTGACTTGATGTTTTTAGGGAGTGGGTGCGCTGCAAGTGTGGCAGAAATGAAGGTCTATACTGTAGTGATCTATCCCTCCCTTCACCAGAGCTGGAAGACATCTGGAGCTAACAGCCAGAACTAGAACTAAGATGTCTGCAAGGTGTATGAATTCTAACCAGCTGTATTATTGAGTTTGTGTGTGTGTCTAAGTAAACTGTCATTAGTTAGAAGTGTACCTGGGTTACTAGTTAGACAGTAGTTTGTTAGAATATGCCTCTCTCTTTTTACTCATGTTGAAACTTATGAGGGAATTGAATCTTCAACAACAGAGAAGCTAACGCATCACACAAGAATGCTACTTTTCTACGAAGAGACTCCTACTGTGAAGGTTATGTCCAAAGAGACCTGTGCTGTGCACACCTCTCAGGTAGGCGGCTACCCCCTCACCCAGTTCTGATCTGGTCCAACTGCAGATATGGCGAGGAAAATCAACAGCAATTTTCAACATCTTTTTGTAATGTTTTCTTTTTCTATGGTCTTATTTTTTTATGCCTCTAATGATGGAAAATAACTGGAATATTTGGAAAAGACTGCTTCATTTGAATATTCATGACCTTCAGTAAAGCTTAGCATTGTGGCAAGGAATTCATTTCATCTACTGTGTCGTACGCTGACTGCTTTTGCAACACTTTAGCACCTCAGTCACATTAACAAGAAACAACTCATCTAAGAATGTGTAAGAAATGTTTGTAGTCCACAACATATTCTTTGATATTTGTAAACACACCACTCATCTACACAGATGACAGTGCGAAAGTGCCTGTCCAACGAGTGTGTTTGGCCTAATGTGTCTGTGGTCCTCATCCTTATTGTCATGATTCTTATTCTGGTGCATCTACATTTTCTCTGTGTTGATGTTTTCTGAGTGTTTGTGAGGATTGTAAACCAAAGCTGAAAGCACTTTTGCTCATTTTGTCTTTACTCTATTCTGCCTTCTGTTGCCTGAAACCAAATTCCTAAGAAAATGGCTTTGTCCTCTCGTAGGCTTCTTCAGGGGCCTCAGTGAGGGTCTATCGTTTTCACTGCTCTTATTTATGTCCCAAACATGCTTCTCATTTACTCTCCTACATGTACATTGGATGTAATTGTAATTAAGTGTAATTAGTCATTTATTTTTATTACATTAAACTTGAAATATGAGAAGGCTCTCAATGAATTTTTATCTTGGAGCTGTTGTGCTGCCGTTATTAACATCATGGTGGGTCGGAGTTCACAATCACATACCACGTGTTGCAAACACAGTGAGCAGTTTGACATACATTTTGGAAAAGCATGTTTTAACCATTCATGGTCAGTACAGTGACACATTCAATTGTAGTTAGATTTAATGGCATCAGAAAAATAAGGGAAAAGGCCATACTTAATCAGTTGCACAACTGGATCGATTCACCCAACCTCTCTGAATCAATGAAGTGCAGGGGGCTGCCTTAATCGCCGTCCACGTCATCGCCTCAGGCGTCCGGGGAGCAGGCTGCAACGTGTCTGGTAAGGTTTTCACGTGAAGGCCTTTGCACCTTGGTAACTTGCTCTCCTGAGTCACCTACCTCTGTGTCTTGCCAACATTTCACTTTTCCTCTTTTTCCCCTCCGTTTTTGGGAATTTCTTCCAAGTGTAAGGGGGGTAATCTCATGGTGCCAAAAGCAATATTATTGTGCTAGGAGTACAGAGAAAGCCTTGTTTTATAACTAAAACCAGACTTCAAGCCCCCCCAATCTTCCAGTTCCGACCCTCCAAGAGGAAGGGTACTGCTGTTCACTCATTCAACAGCATCTACATTTTCTAGCACATGTAATACTATTGATGCGTGTACAGTTGGACTATTAAAGGCAATGTGTGGCCAAGATGTAAATTACATAAATCAATAGACTGTGAATGCAAGACTGCTGTTACTCTAGTTGGTAGGTAAGTAAACAAAACTATCATTAACAAACATGTTACTAAAGCCCTATAACATCTTAGCCAATTCACAGGACCTTTATAACATTTTTAGATTGATAGGAAAATGTAAATCAAATCAAACTATTTGTCACGTGCCGAATACATGTGAAATGTTTACTTACAAGCCCTTAACCAACAGTGCAGTTCAAGAAGAGTTAAGAACATTTTAACAAAATAAACTGAAGTAAAAAATATCTACAAATAATTAAAAGTAACAATAACAAGGCTATATACAGGGGGTACTGGTACCGAGTCAGTGTGTGGGGTTACAGGTTAGGTGAGGTAATTTGTTAATGTACAAGTCAGAAGTTTACATACACTTAGATTGAAGTCATTAAAACTCGTTTTTCAACCACTCCACAAATTTCTTGTTAACAAACTATAGTTTTGGCAAGTTGTTTAGGACATCTACTTTGTGCATGACACAAGTAATTTTTCCAACTATTGTTTACAGACAGATTATTTCACTTATAATTCACAATTCCAACGGGTCAGAAGTTTACATACACTAAGTTGACTGTGCCTTTAAATAGCTTGGAAAATTCCAGAAAATGATGTCATGGCTATAGAAGCTTCTGATAGGCTAATTGCCATAATTTGAGTCAATTGGAGGTGTACCTGTGGATGTATTTCAAGGCCTACCTTCAAACTCAGTGCCTCTTTGCTTGACATCATGGGAAAATCAAAAGAAATCAGCCAAGACCTCAGAAAAGAAATTGTAGACCTCCACATGTCTGGTTCATCATTGGGAGCAATTTCCAAACGCCTGAAGGTACCACGTTCATCTGTACAAACAATAGTATGCAAGTATAAACACCATGGGACAACGCAGCCATCATACCGCTCAGGAAGGAGGCGCGTTCCGTCTCCTAGAGATGAACGTACTTTGGTGCAAAACAATCCCAGAACAACAGCAAAGGACCTTGTGAAGATGCTGGAGGAAACGGGTACAAAAGTATCTACATCCACAGTAAAACGAGTCCTATAACGACATAACCTGAAAGGCCGCTGAGCAAGGAAGAAGCCACTGCTCCAAAACTGGCATAAAAAATCCAGACTACGGTTTGCAACTGCACATGGGGACGAAGATCGTACTTTTTGGAGAAATGTCCTCTAGTCTGATGAAAAAAAAATAGAACTGTTTGGCCATAATGACCAACGTTATGTTTGGAGGAAAAAGGGGGAGGCTTGCAAGCCGAAGAACATCATCCCAACCATGAAGCACCATGTTGTGGGGGTGCTTTGCTGCAGGAGGGACTGGTGCACTTCACAAAATAGATGGCATCATGAGGCAGGAAAATTATGTGGATATTTTGAAGCAACATCTCAAGACATCAGTCATGAAGTTAAAGCTTGGTTGCAAATGGGTCTTCCAAATGGACAATGACCCAAAGTTGTGGAGAAATGGCTTAAGGACAAGAAAGTCAAGGTATTGAAGTGGCCATCACAAAGTCCTGACCTCAATCCCATAGAACATTTGTGGGCAGAACTGAAAAAGCGTGTATGAGCAAGGACGCCTGCAAACCTGACTCAGTTACACCAGATTTGTCAAGAGGAATGGGCCAAATTCACCCAACTTATTGTGGGAAGCTTATTGAAGGCTACCTAAAATGTTTGACCCAAGTTAAACAATTTAAAGGCAATGCTACCAAATACTAAGTGAGTGTATGTAAACTTCTGACCCACTGGGAATGTGATGAAAGAAATAAAAGCTGAAATAAATAATTTTCTCTACTATTATTCTGACATTTCACATTCTTAAAATAAAGTAGTGATCCTAACTGACCTAAGACAGGGAATTTTTACAAGGATGATATGTCAAGAATTGTGAAAAACTGAGTTTAAATGTATTTGGCTAACGTGCATGTAAACTTCTGACTTCAACTGTAGGTAGGGGTGAAGTGACTATGCATAGATAATAATATGTGAGTATCAGCAGTGTACAAAACAAATGGAGGGGGGGATCAATGTAAATAGTCCGGTGGCCATTTGATTAATTGTTCAGCAGTCTTATGGCTTGGGGATAGAAGCTGCTGAGGAGCCTTTTGGTCTTAGACTTGGGCGCTCCGGTACAGCTTGCTGTGCGGTAGCAGAGAAAAGTCTATGACTTGGGTTACTGGAGTCTCTGACAATTTAATGGGCTTTCCTCTGACACAGCCTATTATATAGGTCCTGGATGGCAGGAAGCTTGGCCCCAGTGATGTACTGGGCCGTAAGCACTACCCTCTGTAGCTTCTTATGGTCAGATGCTGAGCAGTTAATCCATACTTCTGACCTTTTTCAGTGAACGTTACCTTCTTATACAGGATTTTTTGTATATGTGAGAGTATACTGTATGGTATTAATTGTTTAGAAAGAGAAGCCGTCTTAAATAAATACGAGTTAGACGTAAGAGAAGAAAACCAAGGTATTGTGAAACGCCAGGTGTGGATGGTGAGAGATGAACACAATACCATCCTCTAATCTGTCATTATTCAAGTCTGGACCACAATGATGCTCTGTGATCACTCCATGAGGATACTTTGGAACAAAAAGGATAGTGTTTTTTTTTTTATTACACCATCTCTTTGTTTTATTGATCATCAACATCTGTTTCATTGTTCATTTCCAAAATGTTACAAAAGAGGTAAGAGTAAGAATATACTATAAAGTATGCATGCAAGCTTCCTAACTGCTTCAATAACAAAATGTTGAAGGATATTTTGATATGCCTGGTCCTATAGACATTCTTCAGTGGGCATTCGATACAGGAAACAAGATAACAAAATGAATTGTTTGATTTTATAATTGTCATTGTTAAAATGCATGATAGAATTGGACCATTTTAAACACAATACAACCACAAAATGTAAAACGTATTTCCATTGTGGTCCCCTTGAAAATACACAAAAACAAAATATACACAAGATTATAAACCGGGTAGTTTGTGTTCTGGATGTTGACTGGTTGAAAGCCGTGGTATATTTAAGCAATAAGGCCAGAGGGGGGTGGTATATGGCCAATATACTACAACTAAGGGCTTTTCTTAGGCACAACGTGGCATGCCTGGATACAACCCTTAGCTCTGGTATTTTGGCCATATGCCACAAACCCCTGAGGTGCCTTATTGCTTAAATATACCACGGATATGACCCATAATTACTTCCTTACTATTGTAATTACGTTGGTAACCTCAGGGGTTTGTGGCATATTGCCAATATACAACAGCTACGGACTGTATCCAGGAACTCCGCGTTGCGTCGTGCTTAAGAACAGCCCTTGGCCATGGTATGTTGGTCATATACCACACCCCCTCGGGGGCCTTATTGCTTAAATATACCACAGGTGTGATGCATAATTACTTGTTTACTGTTCTAATTACATTGGTAACCAGTTTATAATATAATTAAGGCACATCAGGAGTTTGCTTTATATGGGCTAAGGGCTGAATCAAGGCACGCTGCGTTGCACCTAAGAACAGCCTTTAGCTGTGGTAGTTTGGCAATATATAACACCTCGTCGGGCTTTATTGCTTAATTATAACATCTCAAATACATCTTATCAATAGGGAGGAAACAGTAAAAGGAATAAAATAGATAACCAAGTAATGTTCATTGATACAATTATACTTTCTTTTAGCTTGTGTAGTTTTAAAGCATTTAGCCCATAAACCATTTATTTCCTCTTATGGTTTCTTAAAACTCCCTAGTGTAGGGATGGATTTTATAAGGTTTGGTACACCATTCCATTCTTCTGCACCAGTTTTAAGGAAATAATTCTTTCCCCAGCAAACCCACAGGGCAAAAACTGGTTTAATCAACATAGATGTTTTTGTTGAAATGACGTGGAAACAATGTGATGACTTTGAATCAACGTGGAAAAATGATCGTATTTGCAAAAAGTCATCAACGTACAGGATTTTTTTCCACCCAACTTGGAACCTAAATCCAATGTCATGGTGAAATGTTTTGCTGATTTCATTTTGAATTCACGTTAGTTTACAAAAATGTAAAATAGATGTTGAACTGACGTCTGTGCCTAATGTAATCCTACTATAGCACAGCAGTCTAATATTGGCAACACTGGCTCTGGTATGATGGCTATGAGGGTCTACAATAACATTTAAATAACCAGACAATACAAGATACCAAACCACAGCTCACTATATACAAAATACACAACAAGTTCTACAAAATTAAATTAATCTTCTAAATCTCTCATATTATCAACACCAAAGTGAGTTATTGAACAGTTCCATATCAGAATGAATCCATAATTTTACTCCTTTGTCCAAGACAGTTTAGTAGACGGTGTCTTTTCAGATAGTAAAGCCCTCTGAAAGTATTTTTACAAACATAGCAGGTATGATGTTGGTGCTTGGAGTGGCTCTGAATGAGCTTTAGTAGGGCAGATGCTTCAGACCAGCCAAGTTTCCACTTGGAGCTCTCAGAAACATGGCTCTCCTGCTTGGGTGTGTTATTGTGGCGGCGGGTGTTGAGGTACTCCAACCACTTGTTTCTATGATTTCGCTCATGCTTCTTGAGGTTTTCTGCAATGTGGAATACTTTGTAACACATTGAGCATGAGAAGGGCCTTTCAGTAGAATGTGTGTACTTGTGGTGCTTCAGATGATCCGCCCGGCTGAAGCTTAGGCCACACTCCTCACATTGGAACACCTTACCTGCCTTTGTGTGAGTGTGATATCTATGTTTCCGGAGATAGTTACGGTCCTTGAACGTTGCCCCACAAGCCTTACAAAGATAACTTCTCAACATTGTGTGCATTTTACCGAGGTGGGTCTTTAAGTCCTCCTGCCGCCCAAATGTATCTCCATAACAATGACTAAGGTGAGGTTTCTCATTGGTGTGCAGGTTCTCATGCCGTCTCAAATGCTTTCGCCTCTTGAACTTTGTACCGCAATATGAACAAACATGGGGAGTTTTGGCCGAATGGATCATTCTGTGTTTCCTCAGCTTTTCCCCAGTACTACATTTCTTGCCACACTGGTGGCATGTATAACCGTCTGGTCCTGGATGATCAACTTCATGATGCAACATCACTTCCTTTTGATGTTCACATCGCTTCTCACGCAGTTGGCAGATGTGGTTTCTCACCTGATGAGTCTTTTCATGCGTCCGCAACTCTCCTGGATCCCTGAATCCAACGCCACAATCAAAACAGATAAAGGAACTGCCAGAATGAGAACAGCTGTGGCGCTTTAGGTGATCTTTTCGGCCAAAGTCAAGTCCACATTCTTCACAGTGGTGCAGCTTGGAGGCTTTTACGTTGCTTTCCCGAATTCTCCTAGAGTCTTTGCGATCCTTTAAACATTTCCCACAAAAATTAAACGAAACATGATATGTGAAACAGTCCCCACAATCTTTGCAAATAAATTGTCTCGCTACATCTTCCCCTGTCTCTCCTACAGTGTTTAAGTCTATTTCAGTTTCCTCCAGATCCCTTTGTGTCGGCAAGCCTTTCAAGGTGTCTTTAATGATACATGTCCTGACATTGCCTACTGCTTTTAGGGTTTTGCGATATTGGTCTGGGTGCATTTCCCTGGCATGATTCTCAAACTCCAGTCCACTGGCGAGCTTTAGGACACAGAGTTGACAATAGAAAAGATCCCCCTGTTGGCTCACCCTACTTGCCTCTATGAAAGCCTTTACATGCTTACGCAGGTGGAAGCACTTATGCTTTTGGAAAATATCTGCCTTTTCAAAATGACGGTCACATTCACAGCACGTTAAAGAAAATGTGTTTTTACGCAAGTTATTTTCCCGATGATACATTTTCTCATGTTTGGTGCAAGCTTTAAGCTTGTTGAATGCTCTACCACAAACTGGACATCTAATCTGTTGTTTCACTTCCGGTCCGTGCTCCTGTTTAGGAGGCACTATTTCACTTTTGCCCTGTGCCCAAGCATGTCTTTTCTGGTGTTTTTGGTAAGATTTGAAAAACTTAAAAACCTTCCCACAGTCCAGACAAGGAAACGGAGGAGAACGTTTAGAGTCAGGTGGAAAAGGAGAACGGTTAGAGTCAGGTGGAAAAGGAGGAGAACGGTTAGAGTCAGGTGTTTGCTGCTCTGCAGTGTTGGCTAGTTCATCATCAGAAGATATTAGAATACATGCATCCTGATCCTCAGTATCATCGCTGTTCCTTTTTTTCTTGGTGGCCCTTACACAAGTTTCTGTGTCATCTTTCCTATTGCCTTCCAGACGTACAATAATCTCAGAATTTGAAGGGTTCCTCTGTTTTTTTCTGCTTTTTTTGGTTATCCTGTGAGTCTTCTCATGCTTTATGAAAGAAGTTAGGTATTTGAACCCCTTACCACAGTGCCTGCAGGTGTGAAGGCCTTTCACTTTCTGATTGACATTCAAGCCTACTGCTATGATTGACTTTCCATTTCCTCTCAGTCTTGGTACAATGTGAGTGGCCTGGTGCTTTGTGAATGAAGTTAGGTATTTAAACTCCTTCCCACAAGTCATGCAGGTGTGCAGGGGTGAGACACCTTCTGTTTCCATTGACTTGGCTTTCGGTCTTCCTCTCTCACTTGCTACATCACATATTGAATGAGAGCTTATGAAGTGCTGCTCCAGCTCTGGTTCACTAGTGAAGGAGGCTTCGCAGGTATCACATGGAAAGAACTGGAGTTCCACATTTGCAAAACCTTTAAAAAAGACAGAGGCAACAAGTACAACATTTAGATTATTTTGACCTCACAGTTAACCCAGTTAATAACAAGTTAGCCTAACCCACAAACCAATACCCTTGTTCTTTTCTTACCATGCCCATCATCATTATGAAAGTCAGCATCCATCTCCATGTCTAGGCTGCCATGGTTACTTTCAGGTAGGTTGTCTTTTACCTGGAGAACAAGCAAGTCTGGAGAGACTTCTGAGATCTCCAGGGTCATTATCTCTCCATTGGCATATCCAGATAGTGAGCTAGAAGGGTCCTCCCTCTCCAAATCAATGGACTCCATGTTATCGTCTTATTCTGAGACGTATCACCAAAGAAGCACACAAACACACAAAAATAAATCTACAAACATCTTTCTAAATGTTAGATAAAGAATTTTTCAATTTTCAATTGAGCACTTTTCAATTGAGAAACAAAGCAGAACGCAAATTATCAGAGGATCTCAAAGTTGAACGCTATCATGGCCAAACTAACTCAATTATTTGGTTTGAAGTTACTTTAATATTATTTTGAGATCATTTTTTAAAAATTATATTGCACGGTTGATATCACATCCATTGACTGTTAGCTAGCTAGCTGTGGGTAAAGTTAGCGGATGTTGGCGGAAAAAAAACGAACCATGGATTCGGTTTTCTACCATAGACTACTTTCAGGATGAGGAACCATCTAATCATCTAAATAACATACTTCCGCAGAGAGACAGAAAGCACGATAGCTATGCCTAATAAATGTACAAATTTACCAGATACAAACCTAATACAACATCGAGTCACTCCGTTCTTTTTCTGCAGTGGTTACCCGGTCAAGACTAGAAGGTATCCAGCTTTGGTCAAATTAACACCAAAAGTTGATTTATTTAGCATTTTACTAACACTAACCATAACTCTTGTCATAACCTTAACACAAGTATCCTAACCTGCTACGTTCATTCTCTTAACCTGCTTCGTAAATTATCATAACCTGCTGCAAAAAGTCAAATATGATGTTAATTTGACAAAAACTGCATCCCGTCTAGCCATAACCTGGCATTTACACCGCCATATTGTTGTGCAGCCCACAAATGTGTTCGATTAGAAACAACAATTTATTTGATCTAAATGAAAAACGTTTCATTATAATATCTTGTAGATGTCATAGTTCAGTAGTTAATTATTCCATAATTGATACTGAGCTATATTAATTGTATATGTTTTACAAGTACCTGGATTTGTCTTGGAACGAAAACAACGCATAGTAATAGTTGTTTTCCGGAATTATTTATGTGAAACACACTTAATATCTGCCACTGCAAATAGCAAAGGATTTCACTACGCATCCATTCGCTACTGTCTTAGACTAATAACAACTGCGGGCACCCAGCTATTTATGAGGTATATTTTCAAATAATTTTATGTTAGCTATGAAATTTGTGTCACGGGACGAATGACTGTCGTGAAGAAGGCTTATATCACGCATGTTAGCTAGTTAGGTACCTAGGTAGCTAACAACGTAAGCTTAATTTCACATGGATGGGTGTATTGACACTGGAACTATTTCGTGTCCTACCTTCGCTGCCATTCAGTTCAGCACTACTAGCCACTAACTTTATCATAATAATGTTCAGTGCTTTAAACATAATCATCAAATATACAAGTGTCATAGAAGCATTAATTATGGAGTACTCCACAGGCAAATACTCACCTCTTTATGGATATTTTAGTATATCAGAAACTACTTATGGACATTTTGTTGGCGTCTTACTAAATCCTGAATCTCTGTTATTCTCTCCAGATCAACCATCTTTGGCTGAAATGAATTTTCTACGTAACCGTCTTGTTGTGCTGGGCCTGGTGTTGCTGGCCACTGTTCTGTTGTACCTGCTACTGCCGTCAATTCGTCAGGGCAGCATGGAGCCTTCGCTGGATGTCCAGAGGATGGGCCTGGTGGCTGTCTCTCCTCCTCCGCCTCCTGCCATCAACGTGTCCGTCCGCACAGGGCAGCTACCCGGGGACCCTCCACTCTTCTTCAGGGAAGCTTTGCCGGTCGATGGATCTGGTAGACAGATACTGCCCAGGTGAGGGTAGTCACCTCCAGCAGCAGTAAAAATGGTCAGACATCCACACACCGAACCCCCTCCTCATACAAATTAGCCTAGCCCAGCAACCTCTTATCTGGAAACTGCGTAAAGTAAGAATTGCAGAGAACCCAAGCCCATGTAAACAAATTTAACTAAAGATGTGTTGATGCATAAGCACTGTAGTTACTCAATAATTATGATTACCCTGTGCAACTGTTAGTCACTGGATTGCCATTACAGTAGTGCGGGAGGACTGAAATTAATAGTGACTTAAACACCTGGTTGTCTTTCCTATACAGGCTGCAAGTGGTCCTTCTCCATGGCCAAGCTTTCTCTTCCAAAACCTGGGAGGAACTGGGCACCCTGGCCTTGCTGGCCACAAACGGATACCAGGCCTTGGCTGTGGACCTACCAGGTTCGAGCTACAATAACATTCAAGCCTGAGAATGTTATGTTGTTTAACTGGCTGAAATGCAGTTAAAGCCCACTTAAAGCTGGAATCCTTAATGGTGAAACTGCCACATCTGTTTGGGATTTTACAACAACAAAGAAGTTACTTCAAACAACCAACACTGTTTTTTCCCCTCAGACATCATTGCACGTACGATAGAACAGTATGTAATGATTTTTTTTAACCACGATGCTGGATGCTCTTTTCCTCTGTTTCAACAACGAAACAATAACAAATGTTACTGCAGATTTCAGCTTTAACTGTGGTTTAATGTGCTGCACGGTGTTGTTCACTGTGTAGCACAGCATCACTTACCCAACTGTTGGAAATGGCAGTGTGAAGGAGTTGGAAGGGAACACTATAATTACTGAACTTAAATACATATCACGTTAGGTTCCTTGGTTCTCATTGAATTCTACAAATGTTTTTTTTACACCCACACAAAATGCCAAAATGGGATGGATAAGGTATTTTATAATGCTTTATCAGTTATTTATCTTCTCTCTCGCTCTCTTTTCTCCCTCCAGGATTTGGGAACTCTCCAGACTCGGATGCTGTGAAGACAGACCAGCATCGGGTGGACCTTCTGGGGAGGTTTATGGAGGCTTTGGGCGTGAGGACAGCGGTGCTGCTCAGCCCCTCTATGAGCGGCCACTACTCCATCCCCTTCCTTATGAAACACAGTGCCCAGCTGCACGGCTTCATCCCCATAGCCCCAGTAGGAACCCGCAGCTACACACCTCAGCAGTACCAGAGCATCCAGGTGAGAGCTGTAATTCTGGGTGGTTGGGAGTTCAGTCTGATACATAAACCTAATAAAAGCAAAGAACTGGATTAATTTTTGCGTGGAACTAGATACTTTTTTGGGGTGTGAACCAGCTTCCAGTGGGACGCTTCTAGTAGTAGCAGTGGAAGCAGTGCGAAAATGTCACCGTAAAGATGGCAATGATTACTTGAAGGCATACAGTGCCTTTAGAAAGTATTCATACAGTATTCATATGTATTAAATGTTTTTTTCTAACCCGTCTACACACAATAAACCAAAGTAAAAACATATTTTAGAAATGTTTACTAATTTAAAATTAAATACATAAATATGTTATTTACATAAGTATTCACACCCCTGAGTCAATACTTTGTTGAAGCACCATTGGCAGCGATTACAGCTGTGAGTTTTTCAGGATAAGTTTTAATAGCTTTTCACACCTTAATTGTGCAATATTTTCCCATTTATTTAAAAATAATTATTCAAGCTCTGTCAAATTGGTTGTTGATCATTGCTAGACATCCATTTTCAGGTCTTGCCGTGGATTTACAAGTATATTTAAGTCAAAACTGTAACTTGGCCACTGTCTTCCTGGTAAGCAACTCCAGTGTAGATTTGGCCTTGTGTTTTAGGTTATTGTTCTGCTGAAAAGTGAATTAATCTCCCAGTGTCTGGTGGAAAGCAGACTGAACCAGGTTTTCCTCTAGGATTTTGCTTGTGCTTAGCTCCATTCCCATTTATTTTTTATCCTAAAAACTCCCCAGTCCTTAACGATTACATGCATACTTATAACATCATGCAGCCATCACTATGCTTGAAAATATGGAGAGTGGAACTCAGTAATGTGTTGTATTGGATTTGCCCCAAACTTAACACTTTGTAGTCAGGACAAAAAGTGAATTATTTTTGCCACATTTTTTGCTGTATTACTTTATTGCCTTGTTGCAAACAGGATGTATGTTTTGGAATATTTTGTATTCTGTAAAGGCTTACTTCTTTTCCCTCTGTCAACTAGGTTAGTATTGTGGAGTAACTACAATGTTGTTGATCTATCCTCAGTTTTTCTCCTATCAAAGCCATTAAACTCTTAACTGTTTTTAAGTCACCATTGGCTTCATGGTGAAATTTCTGAGCGATTTCCTTCATCTCCGGCAACTGAGTTAGGAAGGATGACTGTATCCTTAGTGTGATGGGTGTATTGATATACCATTCATAGTGTAATCAATAACTTCACCAATGTTCAAAGGGATATTCCTTTTTTTTTTTACCCATCTACCAATAGATGCCCTTCTTTGCAAGGCATTGGAAAACCTCCCTCGCCTTTGTGGTTGAATCTGGGTTTTAAATTCACTGAGGGACCTTACAGATAATTGTATGTGTGGGGTACAGAGTTGAGGTAGTCATTCAAAAATCATGTTAAAATATATTATTGCACACAGAGTGAGTTCATACAACTTATTATGTGACTTGTTAAGCCCATTTTACCCCTGAATGTATTTAAACTTGATATAACAAAGGGGTTGAATAGTAATTTACTTGAGGCATTTCAGCTTTTTATTGTTTATTAATTTGTAAAAAGAAAAACATAATTCCACTTTGAAGTTATGGGGTAACGAGTGACCAAACAAATCTATATTTAATCCATTTTAAATTTGGCTGTAACAAAAAAAATGTGGAACAGGTCAAGGGGTCTGAATACATTCTGAAGGCACTGTACATTTTGTTTACTTTGTAAGGGTTACTGTATATAGTCACTCTTAAGCAGTTAGTATCTGACATAATGGTCTTGGGCACAGCTAAATGGTTCTCTTGGCACGGAGAAATACACCAATAACAGCAGGTCTTGTCGTCTTAGATCAGTGGAAGTCCGTGATTGGTTTAAGGTTATCCCTGACTGGGCTCACACACAATCATAGTTGGTGTGTTTTAACTCTATTCACAATTAAATTAAATTACTCAGAGCCTCTATCAGTAATAAATCAGTGTCATTTTTCTGATATGGATATTTACAGGTTTTGTTTACATAAAAAATGTCACTGACTAGTTTTGAATGTTGTGCAGCCATGCAAAATAACCACCAGGGAGCAGAATGGAGCTATGGGTACTTTATTTATTTATTTTATTTCACCTTTATTTAACCAGTTAGGCTAGTTGAGAACAAGTTCTCATTTGCAACTGCGACCTGGCCAAGATAAAGCAAAGCAGTTCGACACATACAACACATGGAATAAACAAACATACAGTAGAAAAAGTCTATATACTGTATGTGCAAATGAGGTAGGATAAGGGAGGTAAGGCAATAAATAGGCCAAAGTAACTACAATATAGCAATTAAACACTGGAATGGTAGATGTGCAGAAGATGAATGTGCAAGTAGAGATACTGTGGTGCAAAGGAGCAAGATAAATAAATATATTCAGTATGGGAATGAGGTAGTTGGATGGGCTATTTACAGATGGGCTATGTACAGGTGCAGTGATCTGTGAGCTGCTCTGACAGCTGGTGCTTTAAGCTAGTGAGGGAGATATGAGTCTTCAGCTTCAGTGATTTTTGCATTTCGTTCCAGTCATTGGCAGCAGAGAACTGGAAGGAAAGGCGGCCAAAGGAAGAATTGGCTTTGGGGGTGACCAGTGAGATATACCTACTGGAGCGCGTGCTGCGGGTGGGTGCTGCTTTGGTGACCAGTGAGCTGAGATAAGGCGGGGCTTTACCTAGCAGAGACTTGTAGATGACCTGGAGGGTGGATGACCAGTGGGTTTGGCGACGAGTATGAAGCGAGGGCCAGCCAACGAGAGTGTACAGTGGTGGTGGGTAGTAAATGGGGCTTTGGTGACAAAACAGATTGCACTGTGATAGACTGCATCCAATTTGTTGAGTAGGGTGTTGGAGGCTATTTTGTAAATGACATCGCCGAAGTCGAGGATCGGTAGAATGGTCAGTTTTACGAGGGTATGTTTCGCAGCATGAGTGAAGGATGCTTTGTTGCGAAATTGGAAGGCAATTCTAGATTTTACTTTGGATTGGAGATGCTTAATGTGAGTCTGGAAGGAGAGTTTACAGTCTAACCAGACACCGTGGTATTTTTCGTGACCTGTATCTGTAATGCATTTGCACAAATGACAGAATCTGTTTTTAGACGTTGAGAACAGCCTTTGAAATTTATTTTGACTCTAATATGAGTAGTAATACTGTCCACAAATGTATAGTAAAACACTGATGTAGGGTTGCAAAATTCTGGTAACGTTCCTGATTGGAGGGTTTCCGATATTCTTTCTTATTCCATCCTGATTCCAGGAATCATCCCACCTGGAGCTCTAGAAAATGTTTGGAAAGTGGCCAGAATTTTGCAGCTCTGAGTAGATGTATTGTTTCCTGATCCTTGCTTGCTCCTATGTCCCTGTTTAGACTCCTACTCTGATTGTGTTTGGAGCACTGGACACCAACCTGGGGGCCCAGTCCCACAAGAATCTCATGCAGCTCCCACACCACTCAGTCCTGAAGATGGAGGGGGCGCGCCATGCCTGCTACATGGACAAACCTTGGGAGTTCCACCAAGCACTGTTGGACTTTCTCAGCAAACTGGAGTGAGAGGGGGAGGAGGAAGATAGAGGGAAGGAAAAAATAGATAAACAGGGTTGTGTTTGCGTGAAAGTGGAGAAATTATACACAAATAAGAAAAAGGGAAAGTAGTCCTCTGGGATAATAGGGCAAAGGCTGCTTTTGATATTACAAATTACCCCGGGCCCCCTAGTTATCCTGGTAGAGTGGCTTACTCCAGGCCCCTAGCCACCCTGATAGAGTGGCTTACTCCAGGCCCCTAGCCACCCTGGTAGAGTGGCTTACTCCAGGCCCCTAGCCACCCTGGTAGAGTGGCTTACTCCAGGCCCCTAGCCATCCTGGTAGAGTGGCTTACTCCAGGCCCCTAGCCATCCTGGTAGAGTGGCTTACTCCAGGACCCTAGCCATCCTGGTAGAGTGGCTTACTCCAGGACCCTAGCCATCCTGGTAGAGTGGCTTACTCTAGGACCCTAGCCACCCTGGTAGAGTGGCTTACTCCAGGCCCCTAGCCACCCTGATAGAGTGGCTTACTCCAGGCCCCTAGCCATCCTGGTAGAGTGGCTTACTCCAGGACCCTAGCCACCCTGGTAGAGTGGCTTACTCTAGGACCCTAGCCACCCTGGTAGAGTGGCTTACTCCAGGCCCCTAGCCACCCTGATAGTGTGGCTTACTCCAGGCCCCTAGCCATCCTGGTAGAGTGGCTTACTCCAGGACCCTAGCCACCCTGGTAGAGTGGCTTACTCCAGGACCCTAGCCACCCTGGTAGAGTGGCTTACTCTAGGACCCTAGCCATCCTGGTAGAGTGGCTAACTCCAGGCCCCTAGCCACCCTGGTAGAGTGGCTTACTCCAGGCCCCTAGCCACCCTGGTAGAGTGGCTTACTCCAGGCCCCTAGCCACCCTGGTAGAGTGGCTTACTCCAGGCCCCTAGCCACCCTGGGAGAGTGGCTTACTCCAGGCCCCTAGCCACCCTGGTAGAGTGGCTTACTCCAGGCCCCTAGCCACCCTGGTATAGTGGCTTACTCCAGGCCCCTAGCCACCCTGGTAGAGTGGCTTACTCCAGGCCCCTAGCCATCCTGGTAGAGTGGCTTACTCCAGGACCCTAGCCACCCTGGTAGAGTGGCTTACTCTAGGACCCTAGCCACCCTGGTAGAGTGGCTTACTCCAGGACCCTAGCCACCCTGGTAGAGTGGCTTACTCCAGGACCCTAGCCACCCTGGTAGAGTGGCTTACTCCAGGCCCCTAGCCACCCTGGTAGAGTGGCTTACTCCAGGCCCCTAGCCACCCTGGTAGAGTGGCTTACTCCAGGCCCCTAGCCACCCTGGTAGAGTGGCTTACTCCAGGCCCCTAGCCATCCTGGTAGAGTGGCTTACTCCAGGTCCTTAGCCACCCTGGTAGAGTGGCTTACTCCAGTCCCCTAGCCACCCTGGTAGACTGGCTTACTCCAGGTCCTTAGCCACCCTGGTAGAGTGGCTTACTCCAGGTCCTTAGCCACCCTGGTAGAGTGGCTTACTCCAGTCCCCTAGCCACCCTGGTAGACTGGCTTACTCCAGGTCCCTAGCCATCCTGGTAGAGTGGCTAACTCCAGGCCCCTAGCCACCCTGGTAGAGTGGCTTACTCCAGGCCCCTAGCCACCCTGGTAGAGTGGCTTACTCCAGGCCCCTAGCCACCCTGGTAGAGTGGCTTACTCCAGGCCCCTAGCCACCATGGGAGAGTGGCTTACTCCAGGCCCCTAGCCACCCTGGTAGAGTGGCTTACTCCAGGCCCCTAGCCACCCTGGTATAGTGGCTTACTCCAGGCCCCTAGCCACCCTGGTAGAGTGGCTTACTCCAGGCCCCTAGCCATCCTGGTAGAGTGGCTTACTCCAGGCCCCTAGCCACCCTGGTAGAGTGGCTTACTCCAGGCCCCTAGCCACCCTGGTAGAGTGGCTTACTCCAGGCCCCTAGCCACCCTGGTAGAGTGGCTTACTCCAGGCCCCTAGCCACCCTGGTAGAGTGGCTTACTCCAGGTCCTTAGCCACCCTGGTAGAGTGGCTTACTCCAGTCCCCTAGCCACCCTGGTAGACTGGCTTACTCCAGGTCCTTAGCCACCCTGGTAGAGTGGCTTACTCCAGGTCCTTAGCCACCCTGGTAGAGTGGCTTACATTGCAATGTTTTTGTTGACATCCCATCAAATCGAGAGCAACTCTAAAATAAGTTTACTCTTTGAGTTGAGCATGTAGAACAGAATATATGCAAATTCAAAGACTAGAAGCAAAGACTTGTTTTTTTCTACAGGCATCATTATTGGTTCCATGATGAAGATCAACATCAGTTAGTTGAGATGAGGATGAAGAGGTTAAAGGAGATCTAAGGCGATTGTACCAGGGTCGTATTCATTCGTGCACACTGTAGCAAAGTGTTTTGTAACGGAAAACAAAGTTCAGGTAGTCCCTTCCTGTTTCATCCCTTTTGCTTCTGTTTGGTTCATAGTGAATACGAACGACCCTGTTTAGAGAAATTACCTGTGAAAATTGTGAGATCAGTTTAAAATACAATCTCTTGTGTGTTTTTTTTGTTGAGGAGACAGAATCGATGGTTGCCAATTCACAACTGTATCTCATGGTACAGAAACTTGGATAAAGACTAACAATAACATTAAGATATTTATTTATAGACTTCAGCTCCCTGTTAAAGCATGTTCACGTTCATTCTGAATTTCTTGCTGAAGTGTGTTTGTGTGTGTGTGTGTGTGTGTGTGTGTGTGTGGTGGGGGTCCAACGGTGATTAAGGTATTTACTAAATGAGAAAGCTGTTGCAACCAGAAAAGTACACTCCGTTACATTTCTATGTTATGAGGATGACCACTATTTTAAGTTATGAGTTTGTACATATTAGATGATTTTGTTTCATCGGACAACAAGTTAAAGCCTCAAGTTAAATGGCTTAAACAATCATGAAAGGTATTTTGAGTTGTGCTGTTATTGCGCGTAAGTTCCTTTAATAAAGACTGCATAGAATATGTTCTGTATTTAGTTTTTGTCTATTTACAACAAGTACTCAGTGAAGCAAATATACAAAGACTGTACTAGTCGGAGAAAAATGTATGATTTGGAGATGGATTGCACATCCTTTGTGCCGAATGTTCCAAGCAGAGAGGAAGAGGAGAAGTGAGAGGCGTAACTCGGCTCAAAATCTGTCTCTTTAAGTAAGTGGTGTTTTTGCTTGTTTTTTCGCCCACCAAGCAAGTAGTTTTTGTATGGAGGTCAATGCGAGTGTGGAATTTGGTCATCTTATTTGTTATGTGAGGCTTATTTGATTGAAAATACATTTTGTGATGTTTAGGTTGTTACGAATGGATGATATAAATACACACGTGGCAAACCGGCAACTTAGAGAAAAAGTATTTTACATTTATGACCTGTTGATCACACGATACCAGAATAAAAAAACAAGCTGGCGCACGCACACCCAGAAAAAATATTTTGTGTGGAGGTGCTGACCAATGGCCAATAAACTATAAAAATAGAGTTGCACACTCCATATATAAACTTCCAGTAATTTATTGGGTAAATCACCAACGTTTCGGCATCACTGCCGCCTTCAGGGCAACACAATACCTGCCTTCTCAATGGCTAGAATGGTCCCACGTGATCTCGCCTCTCAATTCAAGGGCTTTATTGGCATGGGAAACGTATGTTAAAATTGCCAAAGCAAGTGAAGTAGATAATACACAAAAGTGAAATAAACAATAAAAATGAACAGTAAACATTACACTCACAGAAGTTCCAAAATAACAAAGACATTTCAAATGTCTATGTAAACTGAGCAAAAAAAGAAACGTCTCTTTTTCAGGACCCTGTCTTTCAAAGATAATTTGTAAATATCCAAATAACTTCACAGATCTTCATTGTAAAGTGTTTAAACACTGTTTCCCATGCTTGTTCAATGACCCATTAACAATTAATGAACATGTACCTGTGGAACAGTCGTTAAGACACTAACAGCTTACAGACGGTAGGCAATTAAGGTCACAGTTATGAAAGCTTAGGATACTAAAGAGGCCTTTCTACTGACTGAAAAACACCAAAAGAAAGATGCCCATGTTCCCTGCTCATCTGCGTGAACATGCCTTAGGCATGCTGCAAGGAGGCATGAGGACTGCAGATGTGGCCAGGGCAATACATTGCACTGTCCGTACTGTGAGATGCCTAATACAGCGCTACAGGGAGCTTGATGTCATTGCAGGCAATCTCAACACTGTGCATTATAGGGAAGACATCCTCCTCCCTCATGTGGAACTCTTCCTGCAGGCTCATCCTGACATGACCCTCCATCATGACAATGCCAATAGCCATACTGCTCGTTCTGTGTGTGATCTCCTGCAAGACAGGAATATCAGTGTTCTGCCATGGCCAGCGAAGAGCCCAGATTTGTGACCTGTTGGATCGGAGGGTGAGGGCTAGGGCCATTCCCCCCAGAAATGTCAGAGAACTTGCAGGTGCCTTGGTGGAAGAGTGGGGTAACATCTCCCAGCAAGAACTGGCAAATCTGGTCCAATCCATGAGGAGGAGATGCACTGCAGAGTACTTAATGCAGCTGGTGGCCACACCAGATACTGTTACTTTTGATTTTGACCCCCCCCCCCCCCCCTTTGTTCAGGGACACATTATTCAATTTCTGTTAGTCACATGTCTGTGGAACTTGTTCAGTTTATGTCTGTTGTTGAGTCTTGTTATGTTCATACAAATATTTACATGTTAAGTTTGCTGAAAATAAATTCAGTTGACACTGAGAGGACGTTTCTTTTTTTGCTGAGTTTATATACAGTGGGGAGAGCAAGTATTTGATACACTGACGATTTTGCAGGTTTTCCTACTTACAAAGCATGTAGAGGTCTGTAATTTTTTATCATAGGTACACTTCAACTGTGAGAGACGGAATCTAAAACAAAAATCCAGAAAATCACATTGTATGATTTTTAAGTAATTAATTTGCATTTTATTGCATGACATAAGTATTTGATCACCTACCAACCAGTAAGAATTCCGTCTCTCACATACCTGTTAGTTTTTCTTTAAGAAGCCCTCTTGTTCTCCACCCATTACCTGTATTAACTGCACCTGTTTGAACTCGTTACCTGTATAAAAGACACCTGTCCACACACTCAATCAAACACACTCCAACCTCTCCACAATGGCCAAGACCAGAGAGCTGTGTAAGGACATCAGGGGTAAAATTGTAGACCTGCACAAGGCTGGGATGGGTTGCAGGACAATAGGCAAGCAGCTTGGTGAGAAGGCAACAACTGTTGGTGCAATTATTAGAAAATGGATGAAGTTCAAGATGATGGTCAATCACCCTCGGTCTGGGGCTCCATGCAAGATCTCACCTTGTGGGGCATTAATGATCATGAGGAAGGTGAGGGATCAGTCCAGAACTACACAGCAGGACCTGGTCAATGACCTGAAGAGAGCTGGGACCACAGTCTCAAAGAAAACCATTAGTAACACACTACGCCGTCATGGATTAAAATCCTGCAGCGCACGCAAGGTCCCCCTGCTCAAGCCAGCGCATGTCCAGGCCCGTCTGAAGTTTGCCAATGACCAGCTGGATGATCCAGAGGAGGAATGGGAGAAGGTCATGTGGTTTGATGAGAAAAAAAGAGCTTTTTGGTCTAAACTCCACTTGCCGTGTTTGGAGGAAGAAGAAGGATGAGTACAAACTCCAAGAACACCATCCCAACCGTGACGCATGGAGGTGGAAACATCATTCTTTGGGGATGCTTTTCTGCAAAGGGGACAGGACAACTGCACCGTATTGAGGGGAGGATGGATGGGGCCATGTATCGCGAGATCTTGGCCAACAACCTCCTTCCGTCAGTAAGAGCATTGAAGATGGGTCGTGGCTGGGTCTTCCAGCATGACAACGACCCGAAACACACAGGCAGGGCAACTAAGGAGTGGCTCCGTAAGAAGCATCTCAAGGTCCTGGAGGGGCCTAGCCAGTCTCCAGATCTGAACCCAATAGAAAATCTTTGGAGGGAGCTGAAAGTCTGTATTGCCCAGCGTCAGCCCCGAAACCTGAAGGATCTGGAGAAAGTCTGTATGGCGGAGTGGGCCAAAATCCCTGCTGCAGTGTGTGCAAACATGGTCAAGAACTATAGGAAACGTATGATCTCTGTAATTGCAAACAAAGGTTTCTGTACCAAATATTAAATTATGTTTTTCTGATGTATCAAATACTTATGTCATGCAATAAAATGCAAATGAATTACTTAAAAATCATACAATGTGATTTTCTGGATTATTGTTTTAGATTCCGTCTCTCACAGTTGGTGTACCTATGATAAATTACAGACCTCTATATGCTTTGTAAGTAGGAAACGCTGCCGATTTTGCAGGTTATCAAATACTTGTTCTCCCCACTGTATACAGTGTTGTAACGATGTGAAAGTACAAAAGGGAAAATAAATATGGGTTTTTATTTACAATGGTGTTTGTTCTTCACTGGTTGCCCTTTACTTGTGGCAACAGGTCACAAATATTGCTGCTGTGATGGCACACTGTGGTATTTCACCCAGTAGATATTGGAGTTTATCAAAAAAAAAAATATTTGTGGATCTGTGTAATCTGAGGGTAATATGTGTCTCTAATATTGTCATATATTTGTCAGGAGGTTAAGAAATGCAGCTCAGTTTCCACCTCATTTTGTGGGCATGGTGCACATAGCCAGTCTTCTCTTGAGAGCCAGGTCCGCCTACCGCTGCCTATCTCAATAGCACGGCTATGCTCACTGAGTCTGTACATAGTCAAAGCTTTCCTTATGTTTGGGTCAGTCACAGTGGTCAGGTGTTCTGCCACTGTGTACTCTCTGTTTAGGGCCAAATAGAATTCTAGTTTGCTCTGTTTTTTTTGTTAATTACTTGACACATTGAAAATTATCTTTTTGTTTCCTCATGATTTGGTTGGGTCTAATTGTGTTGCTGTCCTGGGGCTCTGTGGGGTCTGTTTGTGACCAGAGCCCCAGGACGAGCTTGCTTAGGGGACTCTTCTCCAGGTTTATCTCTCTGTAGATTGTCTTTGTTATGGAATGTTTGGGAATCGCTTCATTTTAGGTGGTTGTCGATTTTAACCGTTCTTTTCTCTCTCTCTTCTGCTGCTTCCTCTCCTGAGGTCAGCGAATCATGAGAAATTACCATATCGGTCATTATATACGTATAAAGCGTATAAAGCCTGTTCACCCAGCTACCATCCAGAAGGGAAAATAAATATGGGTTGTATTTACAATGGTGTTTCTTCTTCACTGGTTGCCCTTTTCTTGTGGCAACAGGTCACAATTATTGCTGCTGTGATTGCAAACTGTGGTATTTCACCCAATAGATATGGGAGTTTATCAAAATTTGTTGTTTTAAAAAAAAAAAAAAATTGTGGGTCTGTGTAACCCGAGGGAAATATGTGGCTCTAATATGGTCATACGTACTCTGTTCCAAGTCAGCAGACCCTTAAAAATATATATATTTCACTGCGACCTGCTGCTGACTATCAGGCAGTGAAGCAGGCTGTTGCTGAGTGAGTGAGTGGTGGGGAAGGCCGCAGGGGTTTGAGTATGGGGGGTGATTCATGCCAGAATTTAGCCTCGTGAAGCTACTAATACTTCTCACCAAGACACCTAACATCTTCCTAGCTTCATAAATTACCACCATGAATTAACATGGACTGTCAATTGAGACAAGTTTTTTTCTGAGGGGTCAAACTTCTGATGTGTTCACATCATGCTCATTTCATGTGACATGTACACATCATGTAGACATAGTGTTCACTTCGGGTAACGTAACACTGACACATCACGTGTCAGTTTGCGTGTAGGTTTATTATGAATGATCTCTCCATGAAAGCCTTAAAAACGTCTACATGACATCATTCTTTCCCGTCGTGTACATGCGTCACGTTTTTAAGTTAGTTTATTATTAAATGTCTCACAATGAACGTCTTACAAACGTCTACATGACGTCCACATGTACTTCATTTAGTAAAAAAATATTTTAAATTGCCAGAGTAATCTAATCAATTTAATAATTTGATTAGCTAAAATAGGCATGTCACCTCAATACAACAATTATTAGGCTAGTTGATTTGCAGCCAACCACCATTACAGTGCAGATATACCTATTTCTCCAATCAATACGGACACAAGGGCTTCTTTGTTGGAGGTAGCCCTATTCAGAAATAAGAGGTAGCCTAGGTCTCTAGTGGCACATTCAAAACAACTCAAAAAAGGCAATCTCTGACTCCCGACTTCAATGTGTTCAAGACTACTGGGAACTCTGAAAAAAAGGAGCTCAGACAGGGAAAAATAGTTTTGAATGGTTATCCAACTCAGAAACTCTGGCATCTTTCTATTGCCTGAAAATCACTGATGTCATGATTTGACCTCGTTTTTCCCCCAGAGTTCGCAGTTTACTGGTTTAACAGACACAATCACTGTCACCATGCAATCCATAGACTATACATTTCTGTGGAAATTTCTTATGGTTAAAAGCAGGCCTTGAAATGAGGTATGTGAGGATATAGGCCTAACACTTGTTATAGGGCAAAAAGCAGCCCCTTGTTTGCTTAGCCTTGGAAAACACAACGGTCTAGATTATATAAAACGATCTAGGCTATAACAATGATTAACGACACTAGTATTTCTGCATAGTCTACTAGTCTATCAAAGGTCTTGCTCAGCCTCAACATGGTTTCTTGGTAGACCTATAGGCTTATGAAAACATTCACTTTATATTTTTATTTTTTGTACCTCTTTTTTTTCTCCCCAATTTCGTGATTACGATCTTGTCTCATTGCTGCAATGGGCTAGGGAGAGGCGAAGGTTGAGTCATGCATCCTCCGAAACATGACCCGTTTAATGCATTTGACACCATTCCACCTATTCCACTCCAGCCATTACCACAAGGATCCTTTGACTTTTTCACATGTTATATTTGTTCCCAATTAGGCTAAATGTAGTCCTATTAATAAGCTTTTAATGTTTTCCTATTCATTTGCATAGGCTAACCATTGTGATAATGATATTTACTGTCTTCAAATGAATCAATCAAATTGATATTTAAGCCCTTTTTTACATCAGCCGATTATCAAAGTGCTATTCTGCTTTTTATGAATAAACAGGCATCACGGTAATACACCAAAGAAATTGTTTCGATGCATCCCCACACACATTAATGCTACTTACCTTACAGATCACAAAGTCAGCTAATTTACACTCCATTCATATGCAAATACATTTGATTCACACATTGGCTTGTCTGGAATGTTGTTATTTTACATTGGCCGTCTCTTATCTACACTAGTCCTCTATTAAAAAAGAATCATAGCTCATTAGTCCTCCCTTGTGGTTGAATATATATTTACTGTAGGTCCTAGGATACAATGAATAATGTTAAACTAACAAATACCATCAAGGGATACGTTACAATTTACAATAATGAACAACCTGTGAAACAGCTGTGAAAACCAACCTGGCAATATTTAAGATTTAAATATATAAACGTTGATATTTTTGTTGGTACACTCACATGGCAATCATAGACTGAAATACTAAATTATGACGTGTGGAATAGAGAAGAGGTGGGTGCTGTGTGGGTGGGAGGTTCTGCCTGTCACTTGTTCTCAACAAGCAGGCCGTCTCGGAAGGGGGACTCGAAGAGGGAGACTGCAAAGTCCAGGTCCTGCTGCTCTTTTTGTTCTGAGTGTTTGCAGTGCTAGTATTTTTAGCTATCTCACATTATGTGCCCAGTATGATAGATCAATAACTTTCTCAGCAGATAATGACAACATGACAATAACAGTGGTTGTAGATGATGTCCTGAAAAGTTGGAGGGTGGTTGGTAATAGAAGACATCATGTATTTGTATTTATTATGGATCCCCATTAGCTACTGCTAAGGCAGTTCCTGGAGTGCAGCAGCATTACGGCAGTCATACATTTTAAAAACCTTACAATACATCCATAACAGATTTCACAACATATTAAGTGTGTGCCCTCAGGTCTCTACTCTACTACCAATTATCTATAACAAAACAATCCATGTGTACATGTGTGTATGCTATTGTGTGTTTGTATGCATGTGTTTATGTTTGTGTTGCTTCACAGTCCCCACTGTTCCATAAGGTGTATTTCTCTCTGTTTTTTAAACCTAATTTTACTGCTGGCATGAGTTACTTGATGTGGATAGAGTTCCATGTAGTCATGGCTCTATGTAGTACTGTGCACCTCCCATAGTCTGTTCTGGACTTGGATCCATCTGGATTTTTGGCACAACCCCTAGGTCCTGGAGCAGAGTCAAGAAAAAGGATTATGAAGGCTTCTGAACTTTCTGTACTTTCTTTCAACAACATTTTAGATCCTATTTGTTTTATATTCTATGAACAAAGGCTCAGTTTAGTTCAGGTAATATATGTAAATATGTGATGCCACAATAACATGTATTAAAGTGTTAATATTTGTATGAAAATAGTGTAAGAGACAGAGATGTAAACAAGCAAACACAGGTTACAGGTTGATCAGTTATGTACAGTTATTGAATTATTTAATTTAAATGTTTGATTAGACATACAATAATGTTATTGGCAGACAGAAAATGTAGTATACCTCACAAAAAAACACATTGGTTAACAAAGCTTTGATTATGACCAAAGTCTATAGTTGCGATAACATTCTTGAATACTCTCTCTCTCTCTGTTCTAACTTACCACACATTCACATCGTAGCATGTAGCATCTGCATGAATCCGTCCTGTTAGAGCCTTTTCCTGTCAGTTTACTGTTAGCTAGTGTTGATGATTAACTTACAGGAGAGTGAGACCAAATCATGGACGCTGGACAGAGTGGAATCAAGTATAGCAAAAAGGCAGTTTATTAAGGTCAAAGATATCTTGTCCTAGCAGTTTAACGTGCACGGACCTGATTCATATAGCTCAAAAGGAGTTAGCTGAAAAAGGGGCTTAGACAAAGGTTACAGCAGTTTTTATACATAGAATAATGTAGGTAGAGTCTTGTCGTGTCGCCTTCTGAATGGTCCCGAAGGGTTGGAGGCGGACCTGCTCTAGCCAGAGCTGGAGCCCCATTGGTGCACAGCAGAGTCTTCTGCTCTGGGCACCCGACCAGTAGAGGGGGGATGAAGTGTGTGTGTTTATGCAAGAAGATATTTGTGTGTCAGGGGATCGTGAGGTAGGGGGAACTGAGAGGGGCAGTTTTATGGTTGGGTATATGTGTTCGTTCCTGTTTGGGCAGGGATACGTGCAATGACTTGAGTCAAGCGGATAAGTTTGGCGCTGTATAATATATGAGCTATGTGTATGAGTATATGTATATATGACAAATCCCCCTCTTCACGTCTTTTAAGACGTGAAAACTATAGTAGAACCGAGAAGGAGGAGATGACGAAAACAAAAACTCCCTCTATTATGCAGCGAAACTAGGCAATAAGGTGGTGCTTCTAACCTTGTATGGAGTGCATTGTTGGTCTGTAGGTGTAATTCTGTGTTTGGGACGGGAGTGATTGGAGTGAGTGATGTTAGGGACGGTGTCAGGGATAGGGGACTGGGTAAGTGTACGTGATGTGGTAGGGTGTGATAGTTGTTCTATTAACCATGTGAGAGTGCCTAGGGTTACTCCAAATATCAGTAGGTATATCACAAACAGTGGTTCAGATATTCCTAGCCTTGCCCAGGGAGAGAGAAATATCCCTTTAACTGGGCGAGGTTCCTTTATCAGGGTTAGAGGGGTTTGATGCCCCATCACCTGAGTCAGGAATTTCTTCATTTGGAATCAAATTTAGGCTGTTCAAATCAGCTCTGACTTCAGTCAGTGTTCTGGAAGGAGTTGGGGCTGGGGTGCAATGTGTAAGGTGGTGCCAAGGTGCGCCTGATTTACCTTTGACCTGGACTGAGTGTGAAGTAACCTCCTTCACTTCGTACGGTCCAGTCCACCTGGGTTCCAGCCACTTTCTCTTGTGGACTTTAACCCTCACCCAGTCACCAACCTTTACCTTCAGTGTTGGCGTGTCCCCCGGCAGCTCCCCCTCTTGGACCTTGCGAACCTGGGTAGAGAGTGCTGCAGAGAGTAGCGTCAATTTTTTTCACATAATCAGACATTACAATTTGTTGTACATCAAGAGCGGGCATATGACCTCCCTCCCTTGGTGGACCAGGCATGACTCTTCCAGTCATTTTCTCATGAGGAGAGAGATGGGTGCCTGCTCCTGGTGAGGCTCTCATAGCCATCAGTGCCAGAGGCAGGACTTCAACCCATGTCAACTTCGAACCAGCACACACTTTAGCTATCTTAGCTTTCAACTTTTGGTTTGACGTTCTACCAGACTTTGAGATTGGGGCCTGTACACAGATCCAAATCTGTGGGTTATGCCAAATCTTTCTTCCACCTGTCTTAGGTGTTTGTTACTGAAATGTGAGCCACTGTCAATATACCTGGGTATTAGTTTGGTTTGTAGCCACTTAATGACTGACCTAGCATCCTCTTTTGCTGTTGGTATTGCCTCAACCCATTTGGAGAACCTATCAACCATGACTAAAAGATAGTGTTTCCTTTGAATATATTTTTGGGGCCCATGTCAGTGTAGTCTATGCTAATGTCCTGAAAACATGCATTAGGTATGTTTGATATGGTTTCTTTGAGTTGTGTCTGCCACAGATGCTGCATTTGTCACAAAATAAGTCAGTCATTACGTCGCAAAATAAGTCAGTCATTACTTTAATTTGAGGGTGCCACCAGATGTGTGAGACCTTTTGAAGGGTCTTTAGTTTCACCAGTCCTTTGTTCTTTGTTCTTTGTTCTTTGTTCTGCTTCCTTTCTGCTTCCACCCCTCTTGTTTCTGGAAAAGGACGGATGAGGTGAATTCGTCTTTTACAGAAACATCCAACCGCAGATAGATCTGTTGTCAGGTGTGCAAAACCTGTTGATGATCTGGGTGCGAAGAGGTTCATTGGTATGGGGTAAAAAATAAAAATAATTTTCATTTTTTTTTTTCTTTTTTTTTTTCAGTAAGTTGGCTCCCTTCTCCTGCAGCGGGTGGGGGACATCTTCATTGCCAGGGCATAGCGTTCCCTGCCATATCTTGCTGTTGCTGCATGTGGCTGGATCCTGGGTGGTTGTATTCCGGCTGTTCCTGCTGCATATAGCTAGGTTCTGGTGGGCTGTAGTGTAGAGGTGGGGGTCCTCCTCTTCCTCTCCCTGGTGCTCCTCCACGTCCTGATAGTGAAGGAGGACAGAGTGGCATAGTTCCCTTCAGTAGGGTAAGATCTGCACAGTTCATCCCATAAAATGGTCCTGAAACGATCTAGGGGCAGGGTGGGTGGCTGGTCTCTGAGGTTGGCTGCTGTCATGCTGCTGTTCATGGTCCCATGGTTGGTGGCTCTGGCTAGTAGTGCTTTCATGTCTCCTAGGCAGCGATCCAGACCGGAGGTCAGAGTCTGCAGCTGGTGTAGCCATGGGGAGGCTCCTCCATGTAGGCTGGGCATCTGTTCCATCAAGGTTGTTAAATCAGTCATTTTCCAGGGCTGGTACTCCAAAGTGTGTGCATCACCTGGTGTCGGTCGCAGGGGGTACTGTCCTGCCATCTCCTGCTCTCGCTCTCTTCTATCAGCGATTCTGGAGGACCGACGGAGTGTTTCAGACCCCATTGATTCGGTGACTTCGGTTACTGTTCCTCTCATTATGCCTTCCACACGGTAGGCTCCCTCTCTGTTGTTATCGTGGTTAGCCATAAGCTCCCTGAGTTCCTTAGTTCGAGCTATTGATGATTGCAGCAGCTCCTGCATCTTAGTCACGTTTGGACCTCCCCTTGGAGCTGGGGTGAGCACCATGTCCATTTCTTCTTCGTTTTCGGTATCCATGCTCTTATGACTGTCCTCCCTTTCCGTCTGATGGAAGTGGTTAGAATCCAATCCTGTGAGTAGGTGTCCTCTGGTTTCAGAGGTGAGAGAGTTCACAGAGGAGCATTGCGGTCTCCGTTCCTGGGTGTGGCCTCCTGCGCCTGGAGTCCCGGTTTCGAGCTGTTCACATACAATATGGCCACCCCTTATCCCCAGTGTCATTTCCCCTTTTTGCTCCCCTTGCTGTACTCTCATAACTGGAGCCTGTATTGCGGGAGGTGCCCTGGGCAGGAATGGGTTGTTACCGTGGAATGGGTTGTGTGACGGGCTCCGGTGATTTTGTCCCTTTGAGTATGGCGGGGGCTGAACTGCCTCCATTGACAATTTTGCATATAGTGAGGGAGAAGCGGCCTCAGGGGGAGCCGTGGGCAAGTTCTCAGGCGGGGCTTTAACATCCCCCAACGCCACAGTAGCCACGCACATCATGTCTGGTTTGTTTTTGGGCTGCACCCTCCTACACTCCTCTATAGCCCATGTCCCTACCTTCCTTACTATGTGGTGTTTATTTCTATCGTTGTATGCTTAGCCCGTCCCTGGTCGAGACCAGGGATGTACTGCTGTGCTGGCTCAGGCTTATCTCTTCCACCCCCACCCTCGCATACAAAGGGGGTTATCAGTATGTGACGCCCAACCACGTGTGTGTTTCTCCGGTAATTTATTTGAATTTGTTCAGCGATTTATTTAGGTATTTTCTAGAAATGATTCGGTGATTTCCTTTTGGAACGATGTATCAGTGAATTTAGGCGATTCTATAACAATTGTCAGAATAATTCTATCTCTGTAGGAATACCAACAGCGGAAAGAGGGAAAAACAGTCAATATTTTAGCACGGCGGCTGGGTTAATTCACAGCTCGGCGACTGGTAAGAACAGTATTCAGCTCAGTGTCCGTCAATATTACACTGTTTATCTATTCACAGTATGGCAATCATTCCCCAACAAATGTTTTGTCTGAATTGGGCACAACAAATTCGCGGAACGTCAAATCTGGTTATATTAATTATAGTTTGATGTGCAATGGTCACATCATTCCCGATCTCTGTCTTGTGGAACGCCAAATTTACATGTACTATATCTATTTGACTACACCTCTAACATAACCAATTAAACAGTCTACAACTTATTTAATAGGATCTTTTACATGCAGATTCAGTCGATCTATTAATTAACTACACCTCTAACACAACCAATTAAACAATATACCACTTATTTAATAGGATCTTTTACATGCAGATTCAGTTAATTATCTGTTAACTACACCTCTAACATAACCAATTAAACAGTATACCACTTATTTAATAGGATCTTTTACATGCAGATTCAGTTAACCAGTCTCGATTTATGCAAGATATCTTTTAACCATGCCTTGATTTCTTAAAAGCAATTTAACAGCAATTCATACTCACGCTCAGTACTACTGATCAAAAATGTAGCAATTGACTAAAATATAATATGCAGATTTTGATTTAACAGGCTCTGCTTACCTTTTATGTCGAGCGCTCTGATCAGTTTCCTGAGGCAAGTTGAATGGCCGATGTCTCCCAGCGAGAGGTCACTCTTCCATTTGGTTTGCACCCAATGATTTGTCTCCTCTCACATCAACTTGTCCTAGATCGAATTCAGATGTTTAAACCATCCTCTGCTACCAAGTTTTGTTGATGATTAACTTACAGGAGAGTGAGACCAAATCATGGACGCTGGACAGAGTGGAATCAAGTATAGCAAAAAGGCAGTTTATTAAGGTCAAAGATATCTTGTCCTAGCAGTTTAACGTGCACGGACCTGATTCATATAGCTCAAAAGGAGTTAGCTGAAAAAGGGGCTTAGACAAAGGTTACAGCAGTTTTTATACATAGAATAATGTAGGTAGAGTCTTGTCGTGTCGCCTTCTGAATGGTCCCGAAGGGTTGGAGGCGGACCTGCTCTAGCCAGAGCTGGAGCCCCATTGGTGCACAGCAGAGTCTTCTGCTCTGGGCACCCGACCAGTAGAGGGGGGATGAAGTGTGTGTGTTTATGCAAGAAGATATTTGTGTGTCAGGGGATCGTGAGGTAGGGGGAACTGAGAGGGGCAGTTTTATGGTTGGGTATATGTGTTCGTTCCTGTTTGGGCAGGGATACGTGCAATGACTTGAGTCAAGCGGATAAGTTTGGCGCTGTATAATATATGAGCTATGTGTATGAGTATATGTATACATGACACTAGCAATCTCAAGCCACAGCAGTGGCTAACATTAACCAAAATGTTAGATACAAGTAGACCTGTCACTAGTGCGAACAGCAGCCTTTGCAGCAGCAGAAGCCCCCCCCCCCCCCCCCCCCCCTCCCCTCCCTCCCTCAGGTCCTAGTGCCCGCCCGGTAAGAAGTTTAAGATGCGATGAAACGGTTGACGAAAAAAAATAAATCACAGAGAAAATATATTGACTGATATATTTATTTATTTATGGGGGGCTAAAGAATATCTTTGGGGGTCTAAAGCCCCCCGAAAATAGGCCTAGCGACGTCCCTGACGGACAAAATATATTTATTGGAGCCAAGTCTTTGCGAATAGCCTATTCTACTCTGGTGGAGCTGTGGCACGAAAGAGATGTGTAGTAGTCTAGGCCTATCTGGCTATCTGTGTGTGCCCAAAGCGCACAGATGGAGCGAGTGACACAGTCAAAGAGCCTGCAAGATGTGCATCTTGGTTGTGATTGGTTGATTGGTGATTGGTTGTAAATCATTATGGGCTGCAGAGCAACTCTGCTGTCCTCAGAACTGGATAATTATAAACCGATTTGCATTTTTTCCTCATCCTCCTTTCTTATTAGGCCTAGGCTACTATATGCATTGTAGGTAGGTTGCACATTGCTGGAATAATATAGAATCGGGCTAGGTCAAATTTTCTTTTGACTCCTCATTACATACTCACAAAAAAAGAAACATCCTCTCACTGTCAACTGCATTTATTTTCAGCAAACTTAACATGTGTAAATATTTGTATGAACATATCAAGATTCATCAACTGAGACATAAACTGAACAAGTTCCACAGACATGTGACTAACAGAAATTGAATAATGTGTCCCTGAACAAAGGGGGGGTCAAAATCAAAAGTAACAGTCAGTATCTGGTGTGGCCACCAGCTGCATTAGGTACTGCAGTGCATCTCCTCCTCATGGACTGCACCAGATTTTCCAGTTCTTGCTGTGAGATGTTAACCTACTCTTCCACCAAGGCACCTGCAAGTTCCTGGACATTTCTGGGGGGAATGGCCCTAGCCATTACCCTCTGATCCAACAGGTTCCAGACGTGCTCAATGGGATTGAGATCCGGGCTCTTCGCTGGGCATGGAAGAACACTGACATTCCTGTCTTGCAGGAAATCACGCACAGAATGAGCAGTATGGCTGGTGGCATTGTCATGATGGAGGGTCATGTCAGGATGAACCTGCAGGAAGGGTACCACATGAGGGAGGAGGATGTCTTCCCTGTAACACACAGTGTTGAAATTGCCTGCAATGACAACAAGCTCAGTCCGATGATGCTATGACACACCGCCCCAGACCATGACGGACCCTCCACCTCCAAATCGATCCCGCTCCAGAGTACAGGCCTCGGTGTAACTCTCATTCCTTCGATGATAAACGCAAATCCGACCATCACCCCTGGTGAGACAAAACCGCGACTCGTCAGTGAATAGTACTTTTTGCCAGTCCTGTCTGGTCCAGCGACGGTGGGTTTGTGCCCATAGTCGACGCTGTTGCCGGTGATGTCTGGTGAGGACCTGCCTTACAACAGGCCTACAAGCCCTCAGTCCAGCCTCTCTCAGCCTATTGCAGACAGTCTGAGCACTGATGGAGGGATTGTGCATTCTTGATGAAACTCAGGCAGTTTTTGTTGCCATCCTGTACCTGTCCCGCAGGTGTGATGTTCAGATGTACTGATCCTGTGCAGGTGTTGTTACACGTGGTCTGCCACTGGGAGGAAGATCAGCTGTCCGTCCTGTTTCCCTGTAGCGCTATATTAGGCGTCTTACAGTACGGACATTGCAATGAATTGATTGCCCTGGCCACATCTGCAGTCCTTATGCCTCCTTGCAGCATGCCTAAGGCATGTTCACTTAGATGAGCAGGGACCTTGGGCATCTTTCTTTTGGTGTTATTCAGAGTCAGTAGAAAGGCCTCTATAGTGTCCTAAGTTTTCAGAACTGTGACCTTAATTGCCTACCATCTGTAAGATGTTAATGTCTGTTCCACAGGTGCATGTTCATTAATTGTTTATGGTTCATTGAACAAGCATGGGAAACAGTGTTTAAACCCTTTACAATGAAGATCTGGGAAGTTATTTGGATTTTTACGATTTATCTTTGAAAGACAGGGTCCTGAAAACAAGGTCCTGTTTCTTTTCCTGCTGAGTTTATTTTTCGATCTTGGTATTGTTTGCTCAATTTCACTTCTTGTGGGCTAAAATATTTGTCATTCAAAATACATCTGTGAATGAGAATAGCATAGACTCTGACTTTCATAATTATTCCCAATTATTAATCTGTAACTTTAGGACATTAAACACTTTATTGGAACAGTTTGGAAAATACTCTTCATAACTTTAATTTGTGTTAATGCTTTTGTGATATTTCACTTAGTAAATCAAATCAAATCAAATAAAATTTTATTTGTCACATACACATGGTTAGCAGATGTTAATGCGAGTGTAGCGAAATGCTTGTGCTTCTAGTTCCGACAATGCAGTAATAACAAGTAATCTAACTAACAATTCCAAAACTACTGTCTTGTACACAGTGTAAGGGGATAAAGAATATGTACATAAGGATATATGAATGAGTGATGGTACAGAGCAGCATAGGCAAGATACAGTAGATGGTATCGAGTACAGTATGTACAAATGAGATGAGTATGTAAACAAAGTGGCATAGTTTAAAGTGGCTAGTGATACATGTATTACATAAGGATACAGTCGATGATATAGAGTCAGTAGGATTAGGCTTTGGTTGTTTGGTTCGCAACGGCAAGGATTTATTTTCTTTCTGGCCTTCTTTCTGGCCTTTCTGCATCATTTCTGTATTATAATGCTCTGCTCAAATGTAAGGTTTGTTAAAATTTCTCATTTGATTTTTACATCTTGCCATTGGTTCTTCTATCTCTCACATTATTACCTTAGCGGTGGTGATTTTAGCATGTAAATGTTGGTGGGATAAACATTCATATATTTTAGGTCATGCATGCCAGCTAAGCCACTACACAACACTAAACAATACATTAATTGCACTATAACAGTGACAAATGGTGCCCACAAACTGTTAGCGCCTATATAAAGCTGTCCCAACAGCAGAGCTTTCTTTTCAGCACCATGAATCCTTACCACTGTTACACCTGGCTATCAGCAGAGCCTTGTCTGGCAGCGAAACAGTTAATTCAGCCTCATTTACTTCTGTAAAAAAAACAGCTGATATGGCTAACTTGCTTAAACAAATGTGGTTTCTACTGACAATTGAGATGTACAAACCATGGCATAAGGGGACGACAAGCGGATAAGAGGCAATCTGTAATTTTGATTAAGACATTAATGAGCGAGCTAGGATGGACGAAGTCAATATAACTATTTGTTCAGCACTTTTGAAATGTACAGTGACAGAATTCAGAACATGGGCCGTTCTTACAATATTCTCCCTGTACACCAAGTCAGAACCGTAGGATGAATAAAGAGGGCATATAAGCAGACAATGAACGCTCTTACAATATTTGATGATTACATTTCTCTAAAACAGGTTATAGGCTACATGTGCACCACCAAGTCAGAATAGTAGGCTAAGTAATGAGGGGGAAAGGGACCAAATTATTAGGGTGAGGCACATGGGCTACTAACAGCTTACTACACAACATACACTTAGTATGACTTTCTTAGCTACAGTATACATATCTCCCTGGCATATTACATAATTTATGCAGCAGCATACAAGACAAGGACTCACACTGTTGTGCTCACTTGAACAGGTAGGTGGCGCGGCGGTCCTTGTGGGCAAATTTTGTCATCAAACTTCGTCATCAATGTTTGGTTTCCCAGTGCCGACTTCCCAGTTGTTTTGAACGCGTCAGAAGTCATCCTGGACTGACAGCATGGCCAATGTATTCAACCTTTTCTGGCCCATGGCATGTGAACATTTATCCTTTTAAGCTTAGAAAAGAGACCCTTAAACCCAGACGTGGACCAAACATCCACTCCACTGAACAGCAGCCTAATGATTACTTTGCAACGCTTGTAGTTAGCCACTGAATCCTTCCAAACCACTTATTGTTGAATTAGCGATTTCCAACTTGTTGTGTAATGTTTATGTCCAATGGCCGATGAGCACCGGTACATTTTATTTATAATTTATCTTCATATGACAAGGATTGAAAAGGATTTGCCAATGGATTGTCAACGTGATTCATGATGATGACTACTTGTCTGGCTTGCTAGCTAAGATTTTAAAAGTATGATGTTTGGGGCTCCCGAGTGGTGCAGCGGTCTAAGGCGCTGCATCTCAGTACTAGATGCGTCACTACAGACCCTGGTTTGATTCCAGGCTGTATCACAACTGGCTGTGATTGGGAGTCCCAGAGTGCGGCACATAATTGGCCCTGCGTCGTTAGGATTTGACCGGGGTAGGCCGTCAAGGTTTGGACCCTTTTTGTCAATTTTCACCTAAAATGACATACCCAAATCTAACTACCTGTAACTCAGGCCCTGAAGCAAGGATATGCATATTCTTGGTACAATTTGAAAGGAAACACTTTGTAGTTTGTGTAAATGTGAAAAGAATGTAGGAAAATATAACACAATAGATCTGGTAAAAGATAATTCAAAGAAAAAACCAACTGTTCTTTTGTATTTTTTTATACCATCATCTTTGAAATGCAAGAGAAAGGCGATCCTGAAGAAGTTTTAAATAGTTAACACTACCCGGACTATCTGCATTGACCAGTTTTTCACTAACACGTTTGACTCATCTGCTGTTACTGTTTATTATATATCCTGTTATCCTGTAGTCACTTTATCTCTACCTATATGTACATATCTTCCTCAATTACCTTGTACCCCTGCACATTGACTTGGTACTGGTACCCCGTGTATATAGCCAAGTTGTCATTTTTTTTTATTTTATTTTACCTTTATTTAACTAGGCAAGTCAGTTAAGAACAAATTCTTATTTTCAATGACGGCCTAGGAACAGTGGGTTAACTGCCTGTTCAGGGGCAGAACGACAGATTTGTACCTTGTCAGCTCGGGGGTTTGAACTTGCAACCTTCCAGTTACTAGTCCAACGCTCTAACCACTAGGCTACCCTGCCGCCCCATTGCTCATTGTGTATTTACTTCTCGTGTTATTTTTCTATTATTTCTCTTTTTTTTTTTGTCTCTGCATTGTTGGGAAGCGCCCGTAAGTAAGCATTTCACTGTTAGTCTACATCTGTTGTTTACGAAGCATGTGACAAATACTATATGATTTGATTCTATCCTATAGGATTTTATCTTATAGGATCCTATAGGAATCCAATACAAGAATCCAATTGAAAAATCCCATCAGATTTTGGAACCAGTCCTATTGGAATCCTTTAGGATAGGTTCCAAAATCTTCTAGGATTTTCTATTGGATTCTAAATTGAATTTGTATTGAAATCCTATATATATCTTTTTACCAGGGAAAAGCATAAAAAACACAACTATAACATCACATCAAATATTGAAGATTACAATGATCGATATAAAATCAATGTGAGTTATCTGCATCATGTTTTTGCAATATAGCAAGGATATTAGCTCATCTAATGCAAGTGTACACTGTTGGGTGTTACATGTATAGTTTAAAGTAGTATAATGCATATCCAATGCATGCACATTCTTTCAAGGTTTTTGTCACGCAGGTGCATATTGTAGCTTTAAACAGTATATTTAGGCTTTTATATTAAGTTAAATGATACAACCACAATATGAAAAAATGTGAAGGACAACTTTCCCTCCAATGTTACTTTATCCTGCCTCGAAAACAAATTTCCTATTTCCTATGGGGGAAAAAGACTACATTAACCTTGAATTACTCTGAAATCAAATCTAGGCTATGTACTGCATGGCTCTCTAATCTCCTAGCGTGTGACACTCATGCATGTTGTTGGAGGTCCCAGATGTAGTCGTTGGCGAAGTTCATAATCTGAGTCATGGCGTTCAGGATCAGAATGTCCATGTCGTCATCCAGCATCCCCTCCTCATGGTAGTTCTTCACAGGCAGGATGCAGTTCATTGGAACGCCCAGCTCATTACTGCAGATCTGCATCTGAGAAACGATGAAGACAAAAAGGGCTGGTTAAATTTAGCATGAGGGATGATCTTTGGATCAGGTCAGCACAACCAAGATTTCGCTTTCCAGGTTGACTATATTGCAGATGTTGCATTACATCAACCAATTGCGTGCCATGTCATCAACTGTACCTATGGGCATCAAAGGTACAGCTTTATCATATGATGTGATCAGCTGATATATAAAATCGTATCTGGGCGTTGTGAGATTTGGCAATGTAGTCAGCCTGGAACGTGGCCATTGTGAAATTTCATTAGCTCTGCGGTGATTTACCTTATCTTTGATTGCCTTGCTGTAGTAGATTCTCTTCACATCCCTGTTCACCAGCTCACAAGCCTTGTCTGGCATGGTCATGACAACAACTTGAGGGATTTCTGCCGTAGAAATGTATAATTAATTAATAGAAGGACTAACTTAAGTAATACTGTCATGTAATATTAAAAAGTCAAAAACTACTACAGCTGAATACCCAACCACAGTTAGTTACAATTGAGATTAGATTAGAAACGCTAAAAAACAAAAGGGTTTGATGAGCTTACTTACGCAGTTTACTGGCTTCTGCCCTGATGTGTTTCATCTTGTCTATGACATCCTTATCCATGCGAGAGATTGTGTCTGCTGTCACAATACTGACCAGACAGTGAGTTTTGTCACTTAAACTGGGATTCTGAATGTATTCTGCTTTTTGGTCCGATAGTGGGTGTAAAGGATTGAACTGTCAAAGAAAATATAAAAATTGTCAGATGATACTACTTTGTTTACATCTAATTCATTTTAATCTTTGGCTAGTGTGTGTGTGCGTGTGCGTGTGCGTGTGCGTGTGTGTGTGTGTGTGTGTGTGTGTGTGTGTGTGTGTGTGTGTGTGCGCGCGTGTGTGTGCGTGCTGGTGTGTGTTTATGACTTCTGAATTACCTCATAGCCCTCAGGTAGATGGCCCTTCAGAGCATTGATGATGTCATCAGGGTGCAACCCATTTTTATGTGTCTCCAGACCCATGACATCATTGAATGCAAAGGGCAGACGTTTTTCTCCTCTACGGCCTTGAATGTAGTGTGTCTTATACTAAAAAGAAACATTTTATTTTAATAACATTATTTTAATTTTTATATTCGAAGATAATTATAGATATAGAATTCTAGAATTCTAGATAAATAATTATCTACAAATTATAGATTATAGAACTCGGAAACATAATAACTGCACAAATATATAATTTATTTGGGACACAATACCCCAAAATGTGCAAAGTGCAAAAAGGTGCACAAAGTAAACGTGCAAGACTAATGTTTCGGTTTACTCAACTGAAAGTATGTAACGTAATAGTAGAATTAAGAAATAAGGCCTGAGGGGATGTTAGTATATGGCCAATATATCATGGTTAGGGGGCTGTTCTTTGGCATGACGCAACATGTGGTAGGAACTTCACTGGACATTATGCAAACTGGAAACCACATATCCCGAGGCTGCATTTATTGTAGCTGGGGATTTTAACAAAGCAAATTTTAGGAAAAGGCTACCTAAATTCTATCAGCATATTGACTGTAGTACGCTCGCTGCTTAAACACTAGACCACTGTTACTCTAACTTCTGTGATGCCTACGAGACCCTCCCTGTCCTCCTTTCAGCAAATCTGACCACGACTCCATTTAGCTTCTCCCTTTAGGCAGAAACTCAAACAGGAAGTACCCATGCTAAGGCCTATTCAACGCTGGTCTGACCAATCGGAATCCACGCTTCAAGATTGTTTTGATCATGCGGACTGTGATATGTTCCGGGTAGCTTCCGAGAATAGTTTTGACGAATTCACTGAAATGGTAACTGAGTTTATTAGGAAGTGTATAGGAGAGGTTGTACCCACTGTGACTATTAAAACCTACCCTAGCCAGAAACCGTGGATAGATGGCAGCATTTGCGCAAAACTGAAAGCGTGAACCACCACATATAAAACATGGCAAGGTGACTGGGAATATGGAAGAATAGAAAAAGAGTAGTCATTCCCTCCAAAAGGCAATAAGGCAAAAAGTCAGTAAAACAAAGTGGAGTTGCAATTCAACGGCTCAGACACAAGACGTATGTGGCAGGGTCTACAGACAATCACGGGACTACAAAAGGAAAACCAGCCATATCGTGGAAAGTTTCACTTTGAAATAAATAAGGGGTGGCCAGTCGAGCAGCGGAGAGTGAATGAGCGGGTCATCACTCCACGCACCAGATCTCCAGTGCGCCTCCCCAGCCCGATATGTCTTGTGCCGGTTCCTCGCACTCGCCATGAAATCAAATCAAATCAAATCAAATCAAATTTTATTTGTCACATACACATGGTTAGCAGATGTTAATGCGAGTGTAGCGAAATGCTTGTGCTTCTAGTTCCGACAATGCAGTAATAACCAACAAGTAATCTAACTAACAATTCCAAAACTACTGTCTTGTACACAGTGTAAGGGGATAAAGAATATGTACATAAGGATATATGAATGAGTGATGGTACAGAGCAGCATAGGCAAGATACAGTAGATGGTATCGAGTACAGTATATACATATGAGATGAGTAGGTAAACAAAGTGGCATAGTTAAAGTGGCTAGTGATACATGTATTACATAAGGATACAGTCGATGATATAGAGTACAGTATATACGTATGCATATGAGATGAATAATGTAGGGTAAGTAACATTATATAAGGTAGCATTGTTTAAAGTGGCTAGTGATATATTTACATCATTTCCCATCAGTTCCCATTATTAAAGTGGCTGGAGTTGAGTCAGTGTCAGTGTGTTGGCAGCAGCCACTCAATGTTAGTGGTGGCTGTTTAACAGTCTGATGGCCTTGAGATAGAAGCTGTTTTTCAGTCTCTCGGTCCCAGCTTTGATGCACCTGTACTGACCTCGCCTTCTGGATGATAACGGGGTGAACAGGCAGTGGCTCGGGTGGTTGATGTCCTTGATGATCTTTATGGCCTTCCTGTGACATCGGGTGGTGTAGGTGTCCTGGAGGGCAGGTAGTTTGCCCCCGGTGATGCGTTGTGCAGACCTCACCACCCTCTGGAGAGCCTTACGGTTGAGGGCGGAGCAGTTGCCGTACCAGGCGGTGATACAGCCCGCCAGGATGCTCTCGATTGTGCATCTGTAGAAGTTTGTGAGTGCTTTTGGTGACAAGCCGAATTTCTTCAGCCTCCTGAGGTTGAAGAGGCGCTGCTGCGCCTTCTTCACAATGCTGTCTGTGTGAGTGGACCAATTCAGTTTGTCTGTGATGTGTATGCCGAGGAACTTAAAACTTGCTACCCTCTCCACTACTGTTCCATCGATGTGGATAGGGGGGTGTTCCCTCTGCTGTTTCCTGAAGTCCACAATCATCTCCTTAGTTTTGTTGACGTTGAGTGTGAGGTTATTTTCCTGACACCACACTCCGAGGGCCCTCACCTCCTCCCTGTAGGCCGTCTCGTCGTTGTTGGTAATCAAGCCTACCACTGTTGTGTCGTCCGCAAACTTGATGATTGAGTTGGAGGCGTGCGTGGCCACGCAGTCGTGGGTGAACAGGGAGTACAGGAGAGGGCTCAGAACGCACCCTTGTGGGGCCCCAGTGTTGAGGATCAGCGGGGAGGAGATGTTGTTGCCTACCCTCACCACCTGGGGGCGGCCCGTCAGGAAGTCCAGTACCCAGTTGCACAGGGCGGGGTCGAGACCCAGGGTCTCGAGCTTGATGACGAGCTTGGAGGGTACTATGGTGTTGAATGCCGAGCATGAGGAGCGTGTCGTCAGTCCGCTGCCCAAAAAAACCCAAGATTAATTTTTTGGGGGGGGCACATGGAGCTGGGAGAGCCAGAGACCGTCAGGGAGGGAAGAGCCAGAGAACGTCAGGGAGGCAATGGAGAAGTTGGGAGAGAGCGAGATGAGAGAGATGTTGTGCAAGTCTGTTCTGCTCTACATTCGACCAGAGGATCTGGTTAGCAGTCTGGTGAACTGGACTCCAGTACACCTCCCAGTCCGGTACGTCCTGTGCCTCATTCCCGCACTCGCCCTGAAATGCGTGTCATCAGTCCGGTGCCACCTGTACCGGCTCCACGCACTAGGCCTCCAGTGCGCATTCCCAGTCCAGAGCTTCCAGCGACGGTTCACTGTCCAGAGCTTCCGGCGACGGTTCCCAGTCCAGAGCTTCCAGCGACGGTTCCCAGTCCAGAGCTTCTGGCGACAGTTCACAGTCCAGAACCTCCGGCGACAGTTCACGGTCCGAAACCTCCAGCGACGGTCAACGGTCCGGAACCTCCAGCGGCAGTCAACGGTCCCGAGCTTCCAGGCAAGGCGTCCAGTCCCCCTCCCTGGCAGGAGCCTTCCTCTGCGCCGGTGCCCAGTCCAGGCAAGGGGTCCAGCCTGCTCCATGTCAAGAGCCCTCCTCTGCGCCGGTGTCCTGTCCAGCTCCAAAGCCAGAGCCTTCCTCTGCGCCGGTGCCCAGTCCAGGTACGGTGTCCAACCCAGCTCCATGGCTGGAGTCCTCCTTTGTGCCGATGCCCAGTCCAGGCACGGCGTTCATCCCGGCGCGATGGCGGGATCCGGGATCTGGGCGGGGGCTACGACCTACACCGGAGCCGCCACCAACACTAATCCCCCCCTACTCTCCCCATTTGGTTTCAGGTTTTGCGTTCGAAGTCCACACCTTTGGAGGGGGGTACTGTCACGCCCTGACCATAGAGAGCCCTTGTTTCTCTATGGTGTAGTAGGTCAGGGCGTGACTAGGGTCGGATGCCGGTCGAACACACCTAACTAACATCTCTCTCATTTCTCTCTCTCCCAACATATCCATCGCCACCCGGGTGGTCTCTGGCTCTTCAGGGTGAGTACGAAGAGCTGGCACAGATGGCAACGGACTGATTTCCCACTCTTCCACACTCCGCCGACCACCCCTCGTGCCCCCCCCCCCCAAAGAAACTTGGGGTTTCTGTGGCCGCGGTCCCCGGCGTCATCGCTGTCCTTCCACCTTCCTTGGTGTCTCCTTCCAAAGAAGGGTCTCACAACCTCCCATGATCTCCTCCCAGGTCCAAAACTCCTTTATCTCCGTTACACACTGCTTAGTCCAGTGTTGGTGGGATATTCTGTCACGAACATGTGGAGAGACGGACCAAGGCGCAGCGTGTGTTGAGTTCCACATATTTATTTCAAAGTTAAACTAAAGCAAAACAATAAATCAAAAAACGAACAACGAAATGTGACTACGTGGTGCACATGCACAAACACAAAACAATATCCCACAAACACAGGTGGGAAAAATAGTTACTTAAATATGATCCCCAATTAGAGAAGACGATTACCAGCTGCCTCTAATTGGGAACCATACAAAACACCAACATAGAAAATTTAAACTAGAACACCCCCTATTCACACCCTGACCTACTACACCATAGAGAAACAAGGGCTCTCTATGGTCAGGGCATGACAGATATTACTTGTTAGAGTTTGCTGCACTGTTGGAACTAGAAGCACAAGCATTTCGCTATACAAGTGAAAACATCTGCTAACAGGTGTATGTGGAGTTGGATTTGATTTGCCCATATATCACAAGCCCTGAGGTGCTTTATTGCTATTATAAACTGGTTACCAATGCATTTAGAGCAGTAAAAATAAATGTTGTCATACCCATGGTATACAGTCTGATGCATCAGCATCAGCTGATCAGCATCACCCCCCTCCAATACCCCCCCCCCCCCCCTTTTCCTCAGAAAAGTCTCAATTCTTTGGGGCATGGACTCTACAAGGTGTCAAAAGCATTCCATAGGGATGCTTCCCACAGTTGTGTCAAGTTGGCTAGATGTCCTTTGGGTGGTGGACCATTCTTGAAACACACGGTAAACTGTTGAGCGTGAAAAAAGCAGCAGCATTGCAGTTCTTGAAAGTGTGCAGATGACCACTCTTTGTTTCTACAAGTCTCTCTTCATGTCTCTGTTCTGCCTGTATGTGGCTCGTGAAATGTCTTAGTGTACCAAGGTATATTAGGAAGCCATATCCCATCCCTGAATGGTGTAGTTACATTTATTAGGCAAACCAACTTACTTTCATGGTGAAAGTTGTGCCACAGGCAGCAGCTACCAGGGCATTATGTGTTGATCGTCCTTGGAAAACGTTGTTGACTGAGTTGATGAAGCTGGACTTCCCTGCACCGACTGGTCCATGTAGCAGGCATCTCAGCTGACCCACATCAGGATCACTCAGTTCAAAGTTCCTCAGTGCAGCCACCATGGCATCTCTCTCTAGTTTACTGTCAGATAAAATAAAGTGTTACTTCTGTAGCACATCTCATGGAAGACATACAGTATGGGTTACAACCTATATCATATGCTACAACAGGGATGGCAACTCCAGTCCTCGGGGACCTCATTGGTGACACACTTTTGGTGACACACTTTGGTCCAGCTCTAGCTGGCACACACCTGACTTCAATAATCAAATAGCTTCTTAGTAAAGAGCAATTTCTCAAGCAATAATTTTGCTAGGATTGTCTGGAAATGGTCCGAGTGGGGAGGGGAAAAACTGAAAATTCTTGGCAGAGAGGTTTGGAAGGGCCCACGGCTAGTTTTCTACTAAGCTAACATATGGAATTGTTTTAAGATGGTCATAACAATAATAATTTAGCTATTTATTTTAGGATCCCTGTAAGTATCCAAGAAATATATTTAAAAAGTATTTGATGAATCATTGAATTTGGCCATACTGCTATTAGACCATAGAAACACATTGAATTACATATTCATACATGGTAAAACAGAAATGTATCCCCCAAAAATTGTCACGTTTGTAATAAGGACCAAGGCGCAGCGTGTGTTGAGTTCCACTCTTTTAATAAAGCAAAACTTCTAGGCAAAACAATAAACCAAAAATGAAAAGTAACATAAGTGGTGCAACTAGCACACACACAAAACAATATCCCACAAACACAGGTGGGAAAACTGGCTACCTAAATATGATCCCCAATTAGAGGCAGCGATTACCAGCTGCCTCTAATTGGGAACCATACAAAACACCAACATAGAAATATTAAGCTAGAACACCCCCTAGTCACGCCCTGACCTACTACACCATATAGAAACAATGGCTCTCTATGGTCAAGGCGTGACAGAAGTTTGTTTTGAATTGTCTGTCCTGTGACAATTTTACTTAACATTTTTTTAAATTGGTTTTCCATTAAAATGATAAGAAAATATCAGAAAATTTCATGTCAACTCACATACAGAATAATGGTCCTGCTGCGTATGTATGACCACTAGGGCCGGGCAATGAAGTTATATCTACCGCGACCCTTTACAGACATAGAACAGTAACATGACGATAGCGACAATTGATCATTTTTCTGACAATTAAACAAAGTCCGCATCAGAAGCATCTGTACCTTTTCAGATAGTAGAATTCTGCGGCGGCATAGAATGTTCATTAACACTTTACTTGACACCCAACGTAATAATATATTATGGCACGGTCATAACCATGTCATAATATGTCATAACATCTGACATAATGTGCCATAACCTGTTATAATATGGTCATAACTCTGTCATAACCCATATATTTAGACCTGTTGTGACATATATTGCGTTTTATGGCTGGTTATGACACCTACACAAGAGTGTCAAAACCCACAAAACCTACCAGACAAGGCAAAACATTCCATTACACCATAGTCTGTGTCAACAGTATATAGTTATTTAACTTCAACAAAAAAATGTATTGACCATTTTAAATTATCATTGTAATTGCGCACACATTGATATCAGAGAAGCACCTACCCCAATGCTCTGTTGCTAATGACTGGAATGAATGAATGAGCAGATTTCAGGAGCAGGACAAGAACCCTCTTTTTGACTGATGATTGACATAAGGGCATAGGCCTATCACGTACTGTATATCTGGCTTATGTGATTATGATGGTCATAATGCTTCTTGACAGTGTCAAAGTGTATTTTCCTCAAGTGATGTAAAATATGATGCAAACATGGCTGTAAAGAATTCATTACAACAACAAATTATTTAAGAAAAACAAGTAAACTTCTTGGTAGGGAAAACATCTAATTTGAATAAATATGGGCTTTGACAATCTTATTAGGTGTTATAACCAGCCTTAATAAAATATCAGAATATATGTCACAACAGGTGTAAATATATGAGTTATACAACGAGTGGGTCTAATCCTGAATGCTGATTGGTTAAAACTGCATTCCAGCCGGTGTCTATTCCTCAAGTTACCACCGGGTAAATCTATGACGTTAAAATGCTTATTTACTCTGTTCCACCTGACTGCACAATTTATAAACTTGATCTCCACTATAACAAGCATCTAGACATCTAGACTAACATTTAGTTTATACAGAGGAGATTTGTATAAACCTTGCTGTCTGTCTCTCCGACATTTGCAACATTGTTTTAATATAAAAATTTGATCTCCAGATGTCTCATAGTAATGAACGTGTTGGTATGAGACAGACAGGCAGGCAGCTTTTCTCAGCCAGTTGAAATCATGAATCAGCATAATTGTGTTAGCTGTGTTGTTGGCTAGCTCCTCTGAACAAGTGTCCTGAAGAGTGAGCACATTTTCTATGCCAGGCGAAATCGCGCCTCATTAGCTCATTGTTATGGATGTTTTCAAATAAATGTCACTAGAAAACAGCTTAAACAAAGGCAAATGCCAGGATGGCAATGGAACATTTAGAACGAATGACTGGGTCGCATCCATAGATACAGAACAAAAATACTGAATGACTGAGTCGAGTCTCTAGCAACCGAACCGATAGAACAAACAACCAGCCAGCTTGGGTAGCAACCCTAGATTTGTGTCGGGACTATTTTTATTTAATTACATTTTTATTTCACCTTTATTTAACCAGGTACGATAGTTGAGAACAAGTTCTCATTTACGACTGCGACCTGGCCAAGATAAAGCAAAGCAGTGTGACAGAAAGAACAACACAGAGTTACACATAGAATAAACAAGCATAGAGTCAATAACACAATAGAAATAAGACAGTCTATATACAGTGTGTGCAAATGGCATGAGGTGGTAAGGCAATAAATAGGCCATAGTAGCAAAGTAATTACAATTTAGCAGATTAACACTGGAGTGATAGATGAGCAGATGATGATGATGAGCAGATGATGGTGTGTAAGTAGTGATACTGGTGTGCGAAAGAGCAGCAAAGTAAATAAAAACAATAAGGGGATGAGGTATGTAGATTGGGTGGGCTATTTACAGATGGACTATGTACAGCTGCGGCGATCGGTTAGCTACTCAGATAGCTGATGTTTTAAGTTAGTGAGGGAAATGTAAGTCTTGTGGAAGGATGAAATAATATGAATAAATTCATCAAAATAATGTTTTTAATGAAAATATGTCAGTCATTATTTGAATAGGTTGTATAAAAGTGATAATGCCCTCGAATGCCCTCAAAGCTGGTGTTTGGAGGATATATTTGCACTTCGTCTAGGGCCTAACAACACCCGTGCCAATGTATCCTCCAAACACCAGCGTTTCTGGCGTTATAACTTAATTGTGTAAGCTGTTATGACATGTGACATGGTTATAACCATGTCATAATGTGTTATAGCACTGGATGTCAAGTAAAGTGTTACTGAATGTTCTGTATCATTTCCCTGACAACAATACATTTTCCTGATTGATGTGCTGCTGTGTTGATTTTTATGCTGTTTTTTAATGGTAGGGTAGTGTGCTTTCTTTCTACTAACTGTCTTGGTAAGTAATTTAACAAACTTTAAAGTACTTTTTTTAGGAGACAGTGGTCTGTGCACAGGCAGGCTGCACGCAAGCAGCTCAAGATTATTTGATTGACAGTCAGTGGTGTAGTGCTATTTATTGATTAAAAAAATATATATTTTTATTATGTCATAATTTCCTCAATCAAAGTTTGTACTGACCCTTATGGTACTGACAGGTGTCACCCATCTTCCCCATTATCCCCAGTGTATTTATACCTGGGTTCTCTCTTTGTCTGTTGCCAGTTCGTCTTGTTTCGTCAAGTCAACCGTCGGTTTTCCCGTACTCCTGTTTTACTCTAGTCCCTGTTTTCTAGTTTTCCCAGTTTTGACCATTCTGTCTGCCCTGACCCTGAGCCTGCCTGCCGTTCTGTACCTTTCAGACTCTGCTATGGATTACTGACCTCTGCCTGCCCTCAACCTGTCATTTGCCTGCCCCCTGTTTTTGTAATAAACATTTGTTACTTTGAACTGTCTGCATCTGGGTCTTCTCCTGAGCCGTGTTAGTATTTATCACCTCTTCGATTTTTAAAAACAGCTAAAAGCATGCTATTACCGGCTAATGCAACTAGACACTAAATACTACAAAATTGTTTGTCCTGACTACAGTGTTAGGTTTGGGGCAAACTAACAATAACTTGCATTAACAGAAAAAATGTCTGACAAATAGATAACATGCCACAGAATGCTGCAGCAGCCCTCAAGGTGTGCCGCAGTATGACGCAACTTTTAAAGTAGGAACCCCTGTAGCCTATATTCTTCATCCTTCTCGCCACCACCAGGGAGAAGACAGGGAAGAAATGCCCATTTATCTACCTCTAGGCTGCTATACATATTTATTTGGTTTGTCATTCTAATGTTTTTCATAGATTTTTTTATGGTGATTAGAAAAAAAATATTTAGAATTTATTATAATTCATTTTCCAGAAATAATATTTCCAACTCTGTGTATTCTCAAATTGAAAAAAGTGAGGGATCTCCACTCCTTCATCCTCAATATTTGATCAGACAGTATAATACTTACCTCCAACATGTTTTCCTCCATTGTTTGTCAAATTCTGTGTGACACACATGGGACACATTTTGATTAAATTAACTTAATTATTGTTTTCTAGATTGCAATAACCCCAATTATCATTTTCAAAAGAATCTGATGATTTTGATTACACACAATAAATGAGAGTAGACTACAGTCAATGATAAGTACTGCCTTGAGACTGTTGTCAATGCATGCTCTAAAACAGAGTATGCTGATTTCCAGAACAAGTGACAGGAATTGTGACTGATGAACTGTACTTGAACAGATTTTGCACTCACAGCCGATATATTCACTTAAAGGGTATTTTACAGATATGTCATATGTCTCTTACCCTTTGATGGTGGTGGTGGTGGTGGTGGTGATGGTGATGGTGTAGAGACTTCTCCGCCCATCTTTGCTTTTCAGAGGGGGAATATAAAAATGCTATCCGAGTCTGCAAAGAGCGACATACAAACAGATATATGTTAAGTATGTTCTGGGTACCTCCTTGTTGCTGACAACTCAAGGATCGGAAACTGTGGCAAATGATGTGAAATACTGTAATATAATCAGTATACAATCAGTACAACATGTGGAACTATCATATAACTGCACTCAAAATGATGATGTCTGTATTTAAAACTATTTTTGCAGATCTACATTGAGAAAAGATGGTAGTTCAGCCTAGTGAAGAATTCTCCTTATGAGATGGTGGAGAAGGTGGCTTCAGACATTGAGAAACTACTGACCAAGAAACGCAAAGCAATTGTTATAAGTCAGCAATTTGAGCTCTATTTATTTCACAAAACACACATAACATTTAGGGGCAGTTTCACAGAAAGATCAAGCCTGGTCCTGGAATAAAAAAAAGCTCAATGGCTCCATTGAAAATGCTATGGCGTATTTCTGTACAGGTTTTACCCCAGTGTTTTGCCCAAAGGCTCACTTTTATTTTTCCATCCATGCTGGCCGGCACCAGGGGCTTTGCTAGGATTTGAGGACATTGGGGGCTCTGCCCAAAGCCAGAGGGGGAACCCTACTAGTTGGGTCCTGGGGTTTCCCCCGGAAGAAAACAAAAGGAATTTCAATAGCTAAATGCATCAATCTGGTGCACTTCAAGATGACTGTCCAGCTAGCAGATATTGGACCTTATCAGATATTTAAATGTTTATTTAACTAGGCAAGTAATATCTAACAATCCACAACAGATACCTAATACACACAAATCTAAGTAAAGGAATGGAATACGAAAATATAAATATGTGGATGAGCAATGACAGAGCGGCATAGGCTAAGACGCAATAGATAGTATAGAATACAGTACATACAGTTGAAGTTGGAAGTTTACATACACTTAGGTTGGAATCATTAAAACTAGTTTTTCAACCACTCCACAAATTTCTTGTTAACAAACTATAGTTTTGGCAAGTCGGTTAGGATATCTACTTTTTCCTACAGACAGATTATTTTACCTATAATTCACTGTATCACAATTCCAGTCATTTGAGTCAATTGGAGGTGTACCTGAAGATATATTTCAAGGCCTACCTTCAAACTCAATGCCTCTTTGCTTGGCATCATGGGAAAATAAAATGTAATCATCCAAGACCTCCACAAGTCTGGTTCATCCTTGGGAGCAATTTCCAAATGCCTGAAAGTACCACGTTCATTGGTACAAACAACAGCACGCAAGTATAAACACCATGGGACCACGCAGCCGTCATACCGCTCAGGAAGGAGACACGTTCTGTCTCCTAGAGATGAACTTACTTTGGTGCGAAAAGTGCAAATCAATCCCAGAACTACAGCAAAGGACTTTGTGAAGATGCTGGAGGAAACAGGTACAGAAGTATCTATATCCACAGTAAAACGAGTCCTATATTGACATAAACTGAAAGGCCGTTCAGCAAGGAAGAAGCCACTGCTCCAAAACCACCATAAAAAAAGTCAGACTACGGTTTGCAACTGCACATGGGGACAAAGCTTTTTTAGAAATGTTCTCTGGTCTGATGAAACAAAAATAGAACTGTTTGGCCATAATGACCATTGTTATGTTTGGAGGAAAAAGGAGAGGCTTGCAAGCCGAAGAACACCCTCCCAACTGTGAAGCACGGGGGTGGCAGCATCATGTTGTGGGGGTGCTTTGCTGCAGGAGGGACTGGTGCACTTCACAAAATAGATGGCTTCATGAGGGAGGATAAATATGTGGATATATTGAAGCAACATCTCAATACATTAGTCAGGAAGTTAAAGCTAGGTCGCAATGGGTCTTCCAAATGGACAATGACCCCAAGCATACTTCCAAAGTTGTGGCAAAATGGCTTATTAAAGACAGAAGAGTCAAGGTATTGGAGTGGCCATCACAAAGCCCTGATCTCAACCCAATAGAAAATTTGTGGGCAGGATTGAAAAAGCGTGTGCGAGCAAGGAGGCCTACAAACCTGTCTCTGTTACACCAGCTCTGTCAGGAGGAATGGGACAAAATTCACCCAACTTATTGTGGGAAGCTTGTGGAAGGCTTATATAAACTTATTAAAATAAAAGCTGAAATAAATAATTCTCTCTACTATTATTCTGATATTTCACATTCTTAAAATAAAGTGATGATCCTAACTGACCTAAGACGGTGAATTTTTACTATGATTAAATGTCAGGAATTGTGAAAAACTGAGTTTAAATGTATTTTGCTAAGTTGTATGTAAACTTCCGACTTCAACTGTACATATGAGATGAGTAATGCAGGATGTAAACATTATTAAAGTGGCATTATTAAAGTGACTAGTGTTCCATTTATTAAAGTGACCAATGATTTCAAGTCTGTATGTACTGTGGGTTGGGTCAAGATATTTACACAGATCAGACACGGACAGAGTATGATTAGCTCGAAAGAAAAGGATAGGTCTCCCCCATGAGACCCTCTCTGGGATACCCTCTTCTGGGCTCCGGGTCTTGTTGTATCCTGTTGAGCACACAAACTCCCTCGTCTTAGCTCAGGCACTGTCTCCAACTACACGGAAGCCCCCTTACTTTCCCAGTCCTTCCCTGTGTGCTGCCCTTCTGGCAGCTTTATAGGGCTTGTACAGCTGGTGAGCAATCAGCCCTTGATTACTCACCAACTCCCCAATCAGCCTCAATTAGTCCTGGGCGAAGAGCCCGTCGAGACCTGGCACGTCCAGCAGATGGAGCCATCGCCTCGTGATGTATACTCCGTCTGTCACCAGGCCTCGACGAGTCTCCCCCGGGTGGCTGAACTGCTGTACGCCACTGTAGGCAGCAGCCTCTCTGTGCTAGTGATGGCTGTTTAAGAGTCTGATGGCCTAGAGATAGAAGCTGTTTTTCAGTCTCTCGGTCCCAGCTTTGATGCACCTGTAAATTGAAGTGGGTCTAGGGTGAGAGGTAAGGTGGAGGTGAAATGATCCTTGACTAGTCTCTCAAAGCACTTCATGATGACAGAAGTGAGTGCTATGAAATAGTCATTTAGTTTAGTTACCTTTGTATTCTTGGGTAAAGGAACAATGGTGGCCATCTTGAAGGATGTGGTCAATTCTAGGTCAGGTGAATAAAAGGACTTGAGTTCCTATATGTTGTTAAAATGACACCATGAGTCATTAAACATGAAACATACACCCCCGCCCTTCTTCTTTCTGGAGAGATGTTTACTCCTGTCAGTGCGACGCACTGAGAATCCAGGTGGCTTTACCAACTCCGACAGCATATCCCGAGAGAGCCATGTTTCCGTGAAATAGAGTATGTTACAATCCCTATGTCTCTCTGGAAAGCAACCCTTGCCCTAATTTCGTCGATCTTGTTATCTAGACTGGACATTAGCGAGTAATATACTCGGAAGCGGTGGGTGGTATACGCACCTCCAAAGTGTGACCAGAAGACCGCTCTGTCTTCTTCTTCTCCGGCGGCGTTGTTTTGGGTCAGCCTCTGGGATCAGTTCAAATGCCCTGGGTGGTGCGGACAAAGGATCCACTTTGGGAAAGTCATTTTCCTGGTTGTAGTGCTGGTAAGTTGACGTTGCTCTGATATCCAATAGTTCCTCATGGCGTATGTAATACCACTTAAGATTGTCTGGGCTAACAATGTAATAAATAATACATAAAAAAAAAATACTGCAAAGTTTTCTAATGACTAGAAGCGAGGCAGCCCTCTCTGTCAGCACCATCTTGTTTACGCAGTTGTTTATTTTTCTAGAAATAAATAAGATCAAGCCCGAAATGTGCATATTAGGGAGTTGTAGTTTCCAACAGGCCAATATTCTACATAAAACGTGCTAATTAACTACATTCACCATAATCCATTGCGCGCCTACTTGTCCTGTCAGTTTGTTTATTTTATGCCTGCGACATTAGGTTAGTGTGGGGCAGACACTGAGAGTGAGAAGAGACAGAAAAATGCATGCTCAAAAGGGATAGGGAGCAGTTGCTTTGTGATTTATCTCTACCTGAAAATACATGATCTAAGTGATTGACAGTTGGTAATCAGCAGTCAGCAGTATGCCTTATTTACTTTGAAGAACTACTTAAATAGTGATTTTGTCAGACAGCATAGGCAGCAGCTCTTTGGAGATGAGATGATGACTTGGAATTAAATAATAAAGTTATCAAATAAAACAAATATAATGTACACAACAACTGAAATACTTTATTTAAGTAAAGTAATGTGAATAAATTGCTCAGCACTAGTGGCAGACCATGCCGAAGTACAGTGCATTCTACTGTATACATATATTTTTTCTATTACGCTGAACAAAAATATAAACGCAACATGTAAAGTGCTGGTCCCATGTTTCACGAGCTGAAATAAAAGATCCCAGAAATTTTCCAGACGCACAAAAAGCATATTTCTGTCAAATTTTGTGCACAAATTTGTTTACATCCCTATTTGTGAGCATTTTAGTATTTCTTTCTGTAACAAAGCGTTTTTGTGGGGAAACACTCATTCTGATTGGCTGGGCCTGGCTCCCCAGTGGGTCAGCTTGGCTCCCAAGTGGGTGGGCCCTCACAGGCCCACCCATGGCTGCGCCCCTGCCCAGTCATGTGAAGTCCATAGATTAGGACCTAATTTATTTATTTCAATTGACTGACTTCCTGAACTGTAACTCAGTAAAATCTTTGAAATTGCTTCATGTTGCATTTATATTTTTGTTCAGTATATATTTACTGCCCTATTAACACATATTTGTTTTAAAGTAGGGATAAAATGGACCAGTACAGTATTTTATTTTCTATTTTAGGACCCTGAGCGTATCTATAACAAATCTGTTAAAGTTATTTGATGAAGCTTTTGAATCTGACTTTATAAATAAGACATGGATAAGTTAAGTCAGGTAATGCCAAATGAAGTCTGAATTAGGTATGCTTTCAAGTGATTGAAATGCATCATACAGGTATTGGAACATTCCGGAAAGCAGAAGAAAGATCATCGGGCAATCATTGGGTATTTCATCTTTTTTTAGAACAGAATATATGTTCCTGAGAGTCTTAGCTTTCAGGAATTGGGACATAATTGCTAATAGCCCAAACATTTCCAAGGCTGGAGACAAATTCACAGGAAGAAAACAAATGTAACATGCCATAATGGATTTAGAAACTGCTGGGTGCAAAGTTCCAAGTCATCTGCTTGGTCCTAAAGTGTGCAATGTAACAATTATTCGACCATCAAAAGCAGGGCTGGGTCCAGCCAACATAAGCAGTCACATAGGGCCTCTGGCCACTAGGGTGCCCCGACCAAAAACGACTGAGAGTTTGAATACTTGAGTTTGAATAGTACAAGTTCACAAATTGGCTATATTAGTAGAATTGCATGAATTGGCTATTGGCTATAGTCACTCTTACTCAGATACAGTATCATTAACACAGCATAAGTCATTTCTTGAAATTAGCTTTAAAACTGCAACAAATGTATCTATGTCCCATGGCAAAATGAGTAGAATTACATTAAATTTGTAATAAAATTGCAAACTTTTCTCTCCGCCCAATGGAAAATGTGTATAACAACACAAAACTTGCTTTAACATTGCTACAATGTTCTCTGTGCCCCATTGCAAAATGTAGAACTGCAAAAAAGTGGTTTAAAGCAGCAACATTGTCTTTACACCCAATGGCAAAATGTGTATAATTGCAGGAAATAAATTAAAACATATTTCCCACTTAGGGCCCAAATCCCACTTAGGGCCCCCCAAAGACTAGAGCTTGCCCTGATCAAAAGGTTTGGGTCTGGAACAAAAACATTTGGGGCTGCAGTCGATGGCTGGCACCCATGTCTCACTGGGCCATGGCTCGAGCAGACCTTCTCTTACTTGGGACCAAAGGTAGGCCACGGGTACTTTTCAGCTGTCATAACAATGGTTAACTGTGAACTTTAACACCTTCTCATAAAGCAACTGTTTTGACTATGCAGAGGTTGTTGATTCTATTCTTCATATGTCCTCACTGTCAGCCCTAGCTAGGGAAACACAATTTCCCTAGTATAATATAAGGGTGTATACAGTTGAAAAGCAGCATTAGTCCAGTATTCCCTGCCGGACATTTCACACAAAAGTAACACGCTTCGTTTGCATTTCTGACATGTTCCACGGCATGTGAAATGACTTAATAACCTGTTTCCAATACATTTGTAATGTAGTAACAAAAAATGCACTCCAAACTAGCTTGTCAGGTGTTTGTGAAAGCAAAGATGGGTGGAATGCAATTTCACAGGTTACAATTCAATGTGTGTTAAAGTATAATGTCTTATTTCGTATAGGCTTAATCTGTATATTGTAAACTGCCCCGTAATATAGAGGCTATATACTGTAAGAACAATAGAAGACAATGTAACACATTCCCCTTTTGCACAAATTACAGGGAGCTTCTACGAACACTGAAATATAGCAATTACATTTTTCCTTTTACATTGCAAATGGGAAGAATATACTGTACTGTATATCAAGTAGGTCCTCTACCAATATTTATCAGTAGAATAATTGGTAATGCCACAGACTTACCTTGTTGGTACTAGTTCCTCCTGAGACTGAGATGCTGATATAGATGTGAAACAATGATTGCAGCTGCACTTATATAGGCTACAATAGAAAGTGAAATTGACTGGTGCAGTGATTTTCACTTTCCAGTGTTTAGATATAGAATAACTAGATAATTCTACAAATCTATCAAGTAGAGAGGGCAATCTGGCTCTCTTATTTCTATACCAATTTCCTGTAAATGGTACCATTACAGGAATAGAGGGGCCATATTTTCACTTTCAATATGACTCTGTTTTATGACTGTCCCATCTCATCGAGGACATAATGTTGAAGGCCGACCTGGATGCTGCAGGCTGTTGTATTCAAGAAGCAGAATCCTCCATTATAGTCATTGGGAAAATGGCAATCTTTGTGGTCAATATTCATGTAAATGTGATTTTATTCCAGAACACAATTAAGGTACCAAAACTTGCTTCTAAAGTGCCTTCGGAAATATTTAATTCATACTCCATGACTTATTCCACATTTTGTTGTGTTACAGCTTGAATTTAAAATGGTTTAAATCGTTGTTTTTTACTCCTCTACAGACAATTCCCCATAATGACAAAGTGAAAACATGTTTTTATCCAGAAGTTTACTGGGGAAACCATAATGGGTGGCATTTCCTGCGGAAGTAGCGGTACTGAGTTGACCAGCTGTATTTTTGGTTTTAGAAGCTAGCCAACTGGGATAAGGAATAATAAAACATTCACTCGCTAGATGTTGAAATTGGAGTCCTTCGATCATAAACCTAAAACTAAATCAGAATGTTCCTGTCACGAGATGGTAGTTTCCATTGCCTCCCAAATGACGACAAAGTGAAAAGAAATGGTCTCAAAAACAACAATCCTCGTTTCGCTTTGTTGATAAAACGCCAACGCACTATAACCCATACACAACACTCTCTGGGTTATGGGACGCCGCCTCAGCAGGAGGGTTGACATACATGTCACAAGAATAGGTAACGTTATGTCGACTAGTTTTGATATCGCGTGTTTGTTAGGGTCTGAAATTAATCTCTTTAATTTCTACCAGAATTATTTTTTGCCACTTACGAAATCTATATTAAACGCTTTATAATTGTAAACACTGAGTCAGTGGAAGGCTACCTGGCATTAGAAATATGGTACATATTGTGTAACCTTTAATCCATGATTATTCTTAATTTATAATAATATTAATAATAAACTACCTGTCACAGCCAACATTTACCCTGTATTTGGCAGGTGTTCTAGCTAATAGATACAGAATATTTGTTTTGAAAATATTAAACCTAGTCTATGTATCCCACTGGGTTTAGAGTGCTTATTTGCAGTAGTGAATAGTCTGATAAACAATATAAGTAAGGCACAGGGAGTTAAAAATGTTAAAGTTAAAAATGTTTTTAAAGTATCCCTAATTAGTGTATTTGCTTTTCCAGGTCTTTACCAAATAATTTCATGAACTAATCATCTATATTCTTATTCAACTAATCATCAACTGCAGATGAGTCTGGTATGGTAGAGGTTTCTGAGGAGCCAGGTTCTAAGCCAGGTTTCAAAGGCCTTCCATGATACCCAAACACAGTGGTCAGACCCAGCAATGGAGTACCACACCTACTCCAAAGGACCTATTATCACATGTGGCATGACAACTGCATCAGCCCCTGAGAGGTCACTATCTATTGCAGATGTTACAGTGAAAGATGATGCAGACTGTCTGCTGCACACAGGGATTCCACTACTAGAATTCAACACTCTTGTGTCTTGCTTCCAAGGTTTTGCCCCCACATCAGCAATGCCAGTTGTAGACCAAATTCTGTTGACCCTAATGAAACTTAGACAGAACTTTGTAATTGCTGATTTAGCAAGACACTTCAAAAGGTAATCTGGTCAGGTCAGTAAAACATTGAAATTCTGGATAGATGTTATTGCTGAGCACACCAAGGATCTCATTCCATGGCTGCCTTGTGGAACAATAAAGGCTGCCATGCCACAGGTTTTTCAGGATCATTTTTCAAACACAACTTGTGTTATTGACTGCACAGAATATGTTTTGCAGAAGGCTAAAATCTGGACTCAAGAACTGAATTTTACAGTCACTAATATGCCAGTAATACTGTAAAATATCTAGTTGCAACTGCTCCATCAGGAATGGTTGTGTTAATTTCAGAGGCTTATGGTGGGAAATGTAGCGATTCTCTCACAAACTGTGCCAATTAGTTTGGTCCCTAAAATTGACAACATACTTAAAATGTGTGCAGCTCTTGTAAATCTGAGAGGAGAGCTTATTTCTAGCAAATAGAGACTGTCTAACACAATCAACATGACTAACATGCACTGATCGTTTATGAATTACAAAAATTTACATCACTTTATTCCTATTAATGAATTACAAAACATTGTCAGCATTTGTAACATTATTTTATTCCTACTGTTAGCTCTATTTGTTTTAAATCATTGTTTTGTCAGCTCACACAACTGCCTGTACCAACTTGCCTATTTTAACTGGTTCTGTCTAATGAAAATGTACTTTGTCCTATGAAAAATAAACTGGTGACATCATGACACTGTTTGTGTAGGTATATCTCTTAATAAATTGATTATCTAATAATAGTATATTTTGTATTTAATATATTTATTAAAACAGTACTTCATGAAGTAAGTGCATGCTCAAACTAATTGAATATGCTGGGCATACACAATTCAATCTACTGCTCACTCCCATTTACTTAAAGAGCTCCAGGTACTTTGGGCAGAGATGTATCTTCTTTTCAGCCAAATCATCAGCCAACCTAGGTAGTATCTGTAAAAAGTAGAACTTCTGCAGCTGTTGCACATGTGTTGTCTTTATCAAATGAAATGTCCACTTCTATGTGTTCGCTTGGTGTCCAGACGACCAGCTTGCAGCTCTGTAGGCCCCGGCACATCATGGTCACTTGTGTCTGAAAGAAGGAATAAGAAAGCACATTGCAACAAAATTCTGATTAGTATGATTTCACAATACAATGTTCAATACTTGTAATCATACAGCTAATAATCTATTTTCTTGAAAACATTTATACCCAGCTTAAGGTAGTATCCATCTTTTCTATTGGGGTGAATTAGGTACTGTCCATCATACAAGCTTTTGATGTCACCATTTGGCTGACTCAACAATTATTACTTGATCTCAAGGAGCTGTGTTGCATCAAGGATCCCATCTGAGCTGGCTCCCAACCAAGGACGGTCAGGGTGCACCACCAGGCCTCTGTTCTCCACAACATGCCCTCTGCTCTCCAGGAGTGTGATGACATTGACCTCATTTGCTTTGCCATACTTTGTTGCTGTATTGCCAGTGAAGGTTGGGTACAAACTGGTGCTCTTGTGCTTTGGCAAAGTGGGTGGGGTTATATCCTTCCTGTTTGGCCCTGTCCAGGGGTATCATCGGATGGGGCCACAGTGTCTCCTGACCCCTCCTATCTCAGCCTCCAGTATTTGTGCTGCAGTAGTTTATGTGTCAGGGGGCTAGGGTCAGTTTGTTATATCTGGAGTACTTCTCTTGTCTTATCCGGTGTCCTGTGTGAATTTAAGTATGCTCTCTCTAATTCTCTCTTTCTTTCTCTCTCTCGGAGGACCTGAGCCCTAGGACCATGCCTCAGGACTACCTGGCATGATGACTCCTTGCTGTCCCAATCCACCTGGCCATGCTGCTGCTCCAGTTTCAACTGTTCTGGCTGCGGCTATGGAATCCTGACCTGTTCACCGGACGTGCTACCTGTCCCAGACATGCTGTTTTCAACTCTCTAGAGACAGCAGGAGTGGTAGAGATACTCTTAAAGATCGGCTATGAAAAGCCAACTGACATTTACTCCTGAGGTGCTGACTTGCTGCACCCTCGACAACTACTGTGATTATTATTATTTGATCATGCTGGTCATTTATGAACATTTGAACATCTTGGCCATGTTCTGTTATAATCTCCAACCGGCACAGCCAGAAGAGGTTCCTCTCTAGGTTTCTTCCTAGGTTTTGGCCTTTCTAAGGAGTTTTTCCTAGCCACCGTGATTCTACACCTGCATTGCTTGCTTTTTGGGGTTTTAGGCTGGGTTTCTGTACAGCACTTTGAGATATCAGCTGATGTACGAAGGGCTATATAAATACATTTGATTTGATTTTGATTTGATACAAATGCTAATTTATACATTTTTTTGGGATCTGTGGTGTTTCGTTTGGGGACTCGTTTCACTGTGCTGGCTCTTAGACGTAGTTTCCTAGCATCATGTCATAGCTGTGAAGCTCACGATTATGATTTTTCAATGCCGATACCGATTATTGGAGGACCAAAAAAAGCCTATACCGATTAATCAGCCAATTTATATTTTTGTAATAATGACAATTACAACAATACTGAATGAACACTTTTATTTTAACTTCTTATAATAGATGAATAAAATCTATTTAGTCTCAAATAAATAATGAAACATGTTCAATTTGGTTTAAATAATGCAGAAATACAGTGTTAGAGAAGAAAGTAAAAGTGCAATATGTGCCATGTAAAAAAGCTAACGTTTAAGTTCCTTGCTCAGAACATGAGAACATGTGAAAGCTGGTGGTTCCTTTTAACATGAGTCGTCAATATTCCCAGTTAAGAAGTTTTAGGTTGCAGTTATAGGAATTATAGGACTATTTCTCTATACCATTTGTATTTCATATACCTTGACTATTGGATGTTCTTATAGGCACTATAATCTCGGGAGTTGATAGGCTTGAAGTCATAAACAGCGCAGTGCTTCAAGTATTGCGAAGAGCTGCTGGCAAACGCAGGAAAGTGCTGTTTGAATGAGTTCTTACGAGCCTGCTGCTGCCTACCACCACTCAGTCAGACTGTTCTATCAAATCATAAGACTTAATTATAATATAATAAACACACAGAAATATGAGCCTTAGGTCATTAATATGGTCAAATCCGGAAACTATCATTTCGAAAACAAAACGTTTATTCTTTCAGTGAAATACGGAACCGTTCAGTATTTTATCGAACGGGTGGCATCTCTAAGTCTAAATATTGCTCTTTGTGACGTAGAAGTCCGTCACTGGCCGCGGGCAGCATTTGGGTCTTTAACGCACACACATATTCATCACTCCTCCCTGCGCCATTATACCATAAGTTAACAATGTGGGTCGACACACAAATTAACTTCTGTCTTGGTGCAGGCATTTCACACATGTCAATGTTCATATTTGAGAGATACAATAATTATTATACTTATCAATGTTGTGGATGAGCGCATTGTTTGTTTGTTCTGTTCCTCTCTCTCCATCTCTGTAGCTTCCGGGTATGCTGGAAAAGGACCCGAGCTAAGGGAATTGGGTTGGCTTTATAGTGCCTGTCCCAAATGGCTCATTAATGCATATGGGCATATTGAAAGATATTGTCAGTAGTGATGTAATGTTGTGAATGTTATGTTGTGATATTGTTTAAAACCGTGTTGCAATGTATATCCTTTAGTATGTTTAGTTCATGGAAAATGTAGGATTGTATTGTTAATTGATTAATTAATTAGGGTTAATTGTTCTGAGGGGAGGGGCTAGCCCTACAAAAGGAGCCTCTCTCCAGTCTCTAAAGAGGGCATTTTTTGGATTGAGCTGTGGATGGGGCAGCATTGTTTTTAAGCTGTCCCATAAGGTAGACGTTGATGGCAGTACTGTTGTTTTTGTTCCGGAATCACTTGTAAATAAACACCTTTGCACAGAAGAACTTTTGCGGCTCCGCCATCTTTTTATTTTGATAGAGGTTAGGTTATCCAGTTTAGCCTTCTGGCCTACTCTACGTGACACTCTTACATTGCACAACCTTCAATGTTATGTCATAATTATGTAAAATTCTGGCAAATTAATTACTGTCTTTGTGTAACGGATGTGAAACGGCTAGCTTAGTTAGCGGTGCGCGCTAAATAGCGTTTCAATCGGGGACGTCACTTGCTCTGAGACCTTGAAGTAGTGGTTCCCCTTTCACTGCAAGGGCCGCGGCTTTTGTGGAGCGATGCTTAACGATGCTTCGAGGGTGACTGTTGTTGTGTGCAGAGGGGCCCGGGTATGGGCGAGGGGACGGTCTAAAGTTATACTGTTACATTGATGCTGTTGAATCGGATCACTGGTTGCTGCGGAAAAGGAGGAGGTCAAAAGGGGGGTGCGTGTAACGGATGTGAAACGGCTAGCTTAGTTAGCGGTGGTTCGCGCTAAATAGCGTTTCAATCGGTGACGTCACTTGCTCGTGGGTGTCAGTTGTTGATGTGTGCAGAGGGTCCCTGGTTCGCGCCCGGGTATGGGCGAGGGGACGGTCTAAAATTATACTGTTACATTTGTTAGGAAGAGTCCGGGCGGCCCAAACTGCTGCTTGCACAGAACGCAAGAGAGGTGACACAATTTCCCTAGTTAATATTGCCTGCTAACATGAATTTATTTTAACTAAATATGCAGGTTTAAAATAATATACTTGTGTATTGATTTTAAGAAAGGCATTGATGTTTATGGTTAGGTACATTGGTGAAACGGCAGTGCTTTATTCGCGAATGCGCTTGTTAAATCATCACCCGTTTGGCGAAGTAGGCTGTGATTCGATGATAAATTAACAGGCACCACATTGATTATATGCAACGCAGGACAAGCTAGTTAAACTAGTATAATAATCAACCATGTGTAGTTAACTAGTGATTATTTTAAGATTGATTGTTTTTTATAAGGTAAGTTTGATGCTAGCTTGCAACTTACATTGGCTCCTTGCTGCACTCGCGTAACAGGTGGTGCAATGTGATCGGTGTCCAAAAATGCAGATTACCGATTGTTAAGAAAATTTGAAGTCGACCTAGTCTGTACGGGGGATAATTTGATGTAGGCCTCATAAAACATTGTGTACTTCCTACAGGTTAGTGTTATGCTGTGTTCTGTGTTACACAGTGTGTTCGTGTGGGCTGAATCATGTTGGCTTGGGCTATTATTCTATATTTTTTTGAATGTGTGCCATGATACCTTTCCCCTTTCGCACCTCAGGAGAGGCAGTGTGAGCGGACTGACTCTGAAGCTGATCAAGGCATCAGTGACAGAGATGCTGGATACTGTCTAATGACGACTATGTCAACGTGGCCAGGGTGCGTATGTCTGATAATGTGGTACTTTCGTTAAACCAGGGATTGATATTTCATTGGTTATACATTTTTTAAAATATATATATATATATATATATATATATATATATATATATATATATATATATATATATATATATATGTGATACATGGATATCAACATAAAACATGTTGCACAACCTTAAACAACACAACAAAACACTATCATATGACGGTTATACATTTGTTAATAATCAACCCCTTCCCTTCCTCTCTCTCTAACCCACTGTCTTTATCTCTCTAACCTGCTCTCTCATAGTCTTTCTTCAAACTCTCTTCTGCTCTGTCCTTCTCTCTCCTGCCCTATTTCAGTTTAATGAGAAGGCAGAGGCAGTGGTCCCTTGCTTCAAACACCTGGTCCAGGCCAACGTTCGCAACAAGAAGATCTTCAAAGAGACTGTGCAGATCATGCAAGCTAAAGGCACCACAGACTGCAAGTCTGGTTTCCACTTTGCCTTCAATCAGCTACTAAATGTAAATGACTCAAAGCTCAACACTCTGAATGACCGCACTATGGACTAGTGATGCCCAATTCTTTGTTACTACTATAAATTACATTTAATTATAGATAACAGACCAGTAGAACATATAACAGTGGCTCTCTAGGAGTAGACAGTGTTATATATGGAATGGGTGATCCTGTTTGGCTTAGTTGGTAAGAGTGTAACAGTTTTTAAAGTACTATGTGAATTTCACCAGGTTCATATATTAATATGTCGTGTTGATTTGTTATTATGCATGCTTGCATCCTGGGAGAAGGGGAGTGTGTACTCGTGCTCAAATCATTGATCTGCAAAGTCCACGTTGATGCACTGGGAGGTAGGCACGCTTTTTCTGTCTTCAGAAAAGTTTGATTCTTTTAAGTACAAAGTCATACACACAGTGTTTTGTTCATGAATAATAATGTATATTTAGAGGTTGTTAATGAATTAATTATAGGAGAAACGAGACCAAGATGAGACTCTGGACAAGGCGGATACGGTATATTTGAGGCATTTTAATCTAGCATAGTAATATCTGGCAAACGTGCAGCACGGCTCCTATCGTCCACTCTTAGGGAGGTTTCGGAAAAAGAGGGCGTAACACATATTTGGGCAGTACATTTATACATTGAAATGACGTAGGTAGATTCTAGTAGTCCTGGCTCCTGGTTGGTTGTTCGTAGGTGATAGACAGTCCTCTCCAGCCTGTTGTCTGTATCTCATTGGTTCTTGACAGAGTTCTTTGTCTTTGTAGCCCATCCCAAAGGGTTTGGAGCAGTGTATATTCATGGGTTATCCATGTGTTTAACAACAGTCCGTGAATGCGTCATTACATGTTTTAATATGTTATTACAACAAGGTCACTCGTAAGTGGATGCACTTGTAATTGTACTTTTTAGGATGATCTCAACATTCTGAATTCAACATATGGTTAATAGCTAGTTAAGGTATTAGCAGGCTATTGTATGTGTGAACGATGGCTAGCTCCTCGAATGATCCCAGTCCCTCCTATTGTGCATCTGTTGTAGAAAGAGGCGACGATCCGCAGAACAGATGTGCTCTACAAACGTTTTATTTCCTTTTGGATGCAGATGCACGATGCAGAGAGTGAGTTCTGCTTAATTAAAACTACCTGATCAATCAATCAATCAAATTTATTTTATATAGCCCTTCGTACATCAGCTGATATCTCAAAGTGCTGTACAGAAACCCAGCCTAAAACCCCAAACAGCAAGCAATGCAGGTGAAGAAGCACGGTGGCTAGGAAAAACTCCCTAGAAAGGCCAAAACCTAGGAAGAAACCTAGAGAGGAACCAGGCTATGTGGGGTGGCCAGTCCTCTTCTGGCTGTGCCGGGTGGAGATTATAACAAAACATGGTCAAGATGTTCAAATGTTCATAAATGACCAGCATGGTCGAATAATAATAAGGCAGAATAGTTGAAACTGGAGCAGCAGCACAGTCAGGTGGACTGGGGACAGCAAGGAGTCATCATGTCAGGTATTCCTGGGGCATGGTCCTAGGGCTCAGGTCCTCCGAGAGAGAGAAAGAAAGAGAGAATTAGAGAGAGCATATGTGGGATGGCCAGTCCTCTTCTGGCTGTGCCGGGTGGAGATTATAACAGAACATGGCCAAGATGTTCAAATGTTCATAAATGATCAGCATGGTCGAATAATAATAAGGCAGAATAGTTGAAACTGGAGCAGCAGCACAGTCAGGTGGACTGGGGACAGCAAGGAGTCATCATGTCAGGTATTCCTGGGGCATGGTCCTAGGGCTCAGGTCCTCCGAGAGAGAGAAAGAAAGAGAGAATTAGAGAGAGCATATGTGGGATGGCCAGTCCTCTTCTGGCTGTGCCGGGTGGAGATTATAACAGAACATGGCCAAGATGTTCAAATGTTCATAAATGATCAGCATGGTCGAATAATAATAAGGCAGAACAGTTGAAACTGGAGCAGCAGCACAGCCAGGTGGACTGGGGACAGCAAGGAGTCATCATGTCAGGTAGTCCTGGGGCATGGTCCTAGGGCTCAGGTCCTCCGAGAGAGAGAAAGAGAGAAGGAGAGAATTAGAGAACGCACACTTAGATTCACACAGGACACCGAATAGGACAGGAGAAGTACTCCAGATATAACAAACTGACCCTAGCCCCCCGACACATAAACTACTGCAGCATAAATACTGGAGGCTGAGACAGGAGGGGTCAGGAGACACTGTGGCCCACTCCGAGGACACCCCCGGACAGGGCCAAACAGGAAGGATATAACCCCACCCACTTTGCCAAAGCACAGCCCCCACATCACTAGAGGGATATCTTCAACCACCAACTTACCATCCTGAGACAAGGCTGAGTATAGCCCACAAAGACCTCCGCCACGGCACAACTTAAGGGGGGGGGGGGGGGCCAACCCAGACAGGATGACCACATCAGTGACTCAACCCACTCAGGTGACGCACCTCCTCCAGGGACGGCATGAGAGAGCCCCAGTAAAGCCAGTGACTCAGCCCCTGTAATAGGGTTAGAGGCAGAGAATCCCAGTGGAAAGAGGGGAACCGGCCAGGCAGAGACAGCAAGGGTGGTTCGTTGCTCCAGAGCCTTTCCGTTCACCCTCCCACTCCTGGGCCAGACTACACTCAATCATATGACCCACTGAAGAGATGAGTCTTCAGTAGAGACTTAAAGGTTGAGACCGAGTTTGCGTCTCTGACATGGGTAGGCAGACCGTTCCATAAAAATGGAGCTCTATAGGAGAAAGCCCTGCCTCCAGCTGTTTGCTTAAAAATTCTAGGGACAATTAGGAGGCCTGCGTCTTGTGACCGTAGCGTACGTGTAGGTATGTACGGCAGGACCAAATCAGAGAGATAGATAGGAGCAAGCCCATGTAATGCTTTGTAGGTTAGCAGTAAAACCTTGAAATCAGCCCTTGCTTTGACAGGAAGCCAGTGTAGAGAGGCTAGCACTGGAGTAATATGATCAATTTTTTTGGTTCTAGTCAGGATTCTAGCAGCCGTATTTAGCACTAACTGAAGTTTATTTAGTGCTTTATCCGGGTAGCCGGAAAGTAGAGCATTGCAGTAGTCTAACCTGGAAGTGACAAAAGCATGGATTAATTTTTCTGCATCATTTTTGGACAGAAAGTTCCTGATTTTTGCAATGTTACGTAGATGGAAAAAAGCTGTCCACGTCTATAGTCTCAATCAACCTCACACAACGCAGAGTTACAGCGGTGCAGTATAGCACCGGTTACATGTGTGCTTCTAGACCCGGATTCATCGTTGATCGACGTCAGCTCTATCACCGCTACGCTGCTGCTCTAGAGACTAATTATATCATTGAGGTACTCTTGCCGCCTTGTGGCAAAAAGCGGCACTACAGTCTTTTTCCTGTTTATTTTATTTCTGTCAACGATGTATTGAGAGCGCTGTTTATAGTTAACCAACATAGAAGTGTGTTCATCAACAGACATTTTAACGTAACATTAGTGGTTTTACAATGGTGATGCTGGGAGTGGGATGTTTTTCTCATACTCTGATCAAACCCCTGTAAAGTGTGTAGGTGCAGGAGGTTCCCCCATGTTTTGCTCCACAAAAATGTTGGATGAAAGCCCTTCATCTATTGTTAATCCAAATGCCCCTGTAGATGGTCTAGCTGAGCTGGTCACTCAGCTAGCCCAGGAAATAGGGAGCTCCATTAGGGAATAACTACAGAGTGGCAGGTCCAGTACTTATGAGCCACCAGTAAGTACAGAAAAGATAAGCGATCATCATTCAGAGTCAGTAAGATATGTAGATCTCAGTCAAATTAAGTTTATCATGCAATCAGACATAAAGGAACCTCCTACATATAGAGTAGATGGTACAGACAAATGCTCCATTCATGAATGGGAGGAGTTGATGAGAAGATACTTGAGGAGGAAGGGATGTCCTGTTGGGGAACAATCACATGAGATGATTAGTCGATTATCTAGCAAAGCAAGAGACATGGTAAAGATACATTTACGCAATGAGACAACAGTTGATCCTACAGAGAAGCCAGAGATTGTATTTGACATTCTGAAACAGAATTTCAGCGAATTGGCCTATTCATGCATGCCCTTGGCTGATTTTTACAATACTAAACCTGTACCCGTAGAGCCTGTTATGGAGTATTGGGTTCGATTGAACAAGGCCGTAGATGTCGCTGACTAGGGCCTAACCTCTCTAGGATAGGGGACGCTAGCGTCTCACTTGGCCTAAAGCCAGAGAAAATGCAGCGCGGCAAATTCAAATAAAATGATATCAAAATCAAACTTTCATTAAATCACACATGTAAGATACTAAATTAAAGCTACACTCGTTGTGAATCCAGCCAACATGTCAGATTTTTAAAAGGCTTTTCGGGCGAAAGCATAAGAAGCTATTTATTATCTGATGATAGCACAACAGTAAACGAAGAGAGTAGCATATTTCAACCCTGCAGGCGGTACACAAAACGCATAAATAAAATATAAATCATGCCTTTGACGAGCTTCTTTTGTTGGCACTCCAATATGTCCCATAAACATCACAGTTGGTCCTTTTGTTTGTCCATATATATCCAAAATGTCAATTTATTTGGCGCATTTGATCCAGAAAAAAACAGCTTCCAATTTGCGCATCGTCACTACTAAAATATCTCAAAAGTTACCTGTAAACTTTGCCAAAACATTTCAAAATACTTTTGTAATACAACTTTAGGTATTTTTAAACGTTAATAATCGATTAAATTGAAGACGGGTCTATCTGTGTTCAATACAGGAAGAGAACAAACCAACGCTACTTTTCAACTCTTGCGCAACTCTCAACAGTGTTACCCAGTTCCTAGATGGCCGTACTTCTTCATTGCACAAAGGAATAAGCTCAACCAAATTCCAACGACTGGTGACATCATGTGGAAGCGGTAAGTTACCTGTAAACGTGTTCCAAACATTTCAAACAACTCTCCTAATACAACTTTAGGTATTTTTTTACGTAAATAATCAATACAATTTAAGACGGGATAAACTGCGTTCAATTGCGGATAAAAAAAACAAAGTGGAGCGAGCATTCAGTTCGCGCGCCCCTAACAAACAGTACACTTCACTCGACCCTCGTTCTGAACAGCCCTACTTCTTAATTTCTCAAAGGAAAAACATCAACCAATTTCTAAAGACTGTTGACACCCAGTGGAAACTATAGGAACTGCAAGCAAGTGCCACATGAAATCTAGGAATTGGGAATAGAGCCAACCAGGAGGAAGGGGGGTCCGTAATGACCCTAGGTATCTGTGGCCACTACCAATGTAAACTAGCTAATGTTGAGACTTAAAACATAAAATTGGTTGATATATATTGGCCGGAAAACGTAAATTAGAAGGCAAAATCTAATAATAAAATTATAAGAGAGTAGGTCAGAGACATAATTATATAAATATAGATTGCCTGTCGAAATACGTTTTGGAGGGGATAGTCGAGATTGTCTGGAGGAGCACAAATAGGTCTGATTATCCCGTAAAGGAGGGAAACCTAAAATAGGGTGTATGAGATACAAGATATTAATTCCAGTGAAACATTTTGGATTAAAAACATGTAGGCAGCCTAGCCAGCCCAAAATGTTAATATAAACTGAATTTGATCACATTAACATTTTCTCCTGATACATAAATGGACGATAAATACATAACGTTACCAATTAGTTTACAATGACCAGATGGACAGGGCGCATAGGATGTAACGTTATACAGCTGCTCTTATTAGTAGCCTACAGTTGATCAGTCTGAAAATTAGTCATTTAAATCCCATACAGCATGTCAGATTTCTAATGTTTAGGTGTTGAGTTTTTGCTTGGATCTGTCTGGAGTGATTATGTGTTCATCTTTGCTAAATAAATATCAGAGGAAAGTAGAAAGCCTACTTGAGCACGTGAAAAAATGTCAATCTCTCTCTTTAATCTACATTTTAATGGATGATGCGATGGAAGCTATCAAATAATTCGGAAAAGACATTGGAAAGTTTGATATGTTCGGTTACCTCTGCAAGGTGCAATTACCTCTGCAAACTCATTGTAGTTGACCTTGTTGGTGGAACTTTCCCTCTTGTGGCCTCTATCAATGCAGCTTTTTCCCAGAAGCTTGAATCTGATGTGGGCATTTATATGCTCCCTGCTTTTGTTTTGCCATTTAGCTGAACGATCGATGTTCTTCAGGTCACTCTACCCACATTTCGACCAAGGCTCAGACTTTCCAAAAAGCAGGCAAGGCCAGCAGTACAGGCAGCTTGATGAAAGGCTCCCTGTTAACCAGCTATACTTTTGATACAAGTCGATATTGAATGACCTCACCTTTTTATCCTTTATGAAACTGATCTCAGGCAGAGATCAACCCTCGCTTTTAATTCATACCTTTTCCATGTACCCAAGAGAATGAAAGGGATCCTTCAACAAAAAGTCCACAACATTTTCGGCAGCGTTAGCCATTCTACCATTCTGCCGGAGATAACTGCACACTCACGCTGGTAGCTAGGTTAGCTAGGCTAACGTTTCATTTTTAAAAATAAATTGCACCAACTGGACACAGAAATCAAGTTCTAAAACCAAGAAAACAATTTAGAATATACATCTTCCGTGTCATTTGAATTGAATAATATAAACAAAAGCTCAACTAACTCTACATCTCTAGCCAACAATGTCAGGAAGCTTCTCAACACATAGAACCCCCATAATGCTCTGTGGCACAATCCCAATACAACACACTAGGTTTATTATCTGATCCTATTTCTACGAGCGGGTAGACAACATGTCAGTTCCTATTGCAAAAGCTTTGATTGGTTGGAGGACGTCCCCCGGAAGTGGTCATAATACCATGTATGTCTATGGAAGGGGGTGAGGGCTACGAGCCTCCTAGGTTTTGTATTATGGTCAATGTAGCCAGAGGAGGACGAAGCTAGCTGTCCTCCGGCTACACCATGATGGTCCCCGAGACAGTGCTGTTGAAGTTACTGTAGACCTTTCTATGGTTCTAATTTTCAGAGTACAAACTCAATGAACACTATGAAAGCTTTAAACCAAGTTTATTCTGCCCAGAGGGTCAATACAGCTGCATTAGACAAAAACATGGTTTCAACAGTGGTAGTGTACATACCCCACTTTGGGTGGAGTCTCCTCCTTATCACCAAACATTGCATCATTATTGCTAGGCAGAGAGCTGAGTGACGGGCCTTAAACAGTTCCTCCACTCTCAGTTCTGCTACATGTGATTGTTTTCCCTGCACTCAGACCCTCCCAAGCTTACTTATGGCACCCCTCATGTCTCTATTATACCTAATGATTAATAATATATACATTTCAGAAACCAAACCTATCACCTTCATTGCAAAACAGTGTATTTGACTCAATTATTTGGTGACATATTTAGTATAGTATGATAACTTTTTTAATGTTTCTAATGTTTTTATTTTTATGAAATTTAATTCTATACCTATATCACAGGAGGTTGGTGGCACCTTAACTGGTGAGAACGGTCTCGTTGTCATGACTAGAGTGGAATCAGTGGAATGGTATCAAATACAACAAACACCTGGTTTACAGGTGTTTGATGCCATTCCATTCGCTCAGTTCTGGCCATTACCATTCTCGGTAAGAAAAACAAAAATAAGAAATGCATACAAAGGAATGATCATCTTGCTCACATAACATGATTTGATAATAATAAAATTGGTACGTAAAGAAAAATAAGCAAAAAAAAGGTGGGCATCCACCTCCAACTCCCCATCCCAGATGACAGAACAAAACAATAAAGGCCTTTAAACACTTGTTGGACAATGAATGTAAAAATAAAAAGCCTTTTATGGTGTATGACAGAGTGGAAAAATAATCCCATTTAATGCATTTTATGAAACAAGAGTATCAGCTTTCACATGATGTGAAAGCTGATACTTTGTCATGCAAGACTACAAATCCATGCTGGAATCTCCTGCACGTACTCTCTAGCCGACACCTTTGCTGCATAGAAGTAGTAGTAAAATAAATGTACTGCTTTAAAATGGAGATAGCCTCAAAGGTCCTGCCCATGCTGTCACAGATGCTACAATAGGACAGATACAAAGATGAGATGTCTAAGTTAATGCTTTGCTGTCAGCTAGCCATAGACTTAGTTAGACTTCTTACTTTGTATCTGTGCCATTATGTCGTCTGTGAGAGCATGGGCAGCGCCATTGAGGCTATCTGCATTTTAGAGTAGGCCAGTGGGAAGAGTTATAGGAGGATGGGTTCATTGTAATGGCTGGAATGGAACTAATGGAACGGAGTCAAACAGGGTTTCCATTTGTTTGATGCCGTTCCATTTATCCCATTCCAGACATTACAATGAGCCCATTTTCCTATAGCGCCTCCCACCAGCCTCCTCTGCTCCATTTTAAAGTAGTGAATTTCTTATTTTACTACTTCTATGAGTTGGTAAACAAACTGAAAGGGTGCACAGTGCCACCTGGAGTGTGTTGTTTGAAAAGGTATAAAGGCAAGGTTGTTGTTAACTTCCACCTGCAGTTATGGAATGTTTGCTAATGAGTATCATTCTTTGGCTGACCATTCCTGATGACCTGGATGGAATTATGTGATCCTTCCTTAACCCATAGGAAGTCCCACCCAGTTGACTACTTCAAAATGGCGAAATTCCCCAATGGCGCTGTTCATGCTAAAACGGGCTTCACTAGTTATCTATCTAATGGGGCATTCACATGCCCGTGAGAAGTGGGAAGTTGTAAATCCGACATGATTGTTTTCAAGTTGTTTTGATGTTAGGAACAATTCTTCAACCAAGAAAAGTTTACATAGCTTGCTTAACATTGATAATATGGTAAAACTAGCTACATTATCCATTTAAATACATTTTTAATTGTTAATAAGGGATTTGTTGCCATCACTTGGTTTAAAATGTAAAAGCTTAGTGGTGAAATGCCACAACTCTGCAACTCTGGTAACAAAATTTTCTCAGTTTCCCAATTGTTATTATGACTTGAGGGTTGTTCAAGTGAAATTGTCCAGTTGAAACTACAAACTTCACAGTCAATGCAGCTTTTCATCGATTCTTCCATATTTTATTTAACTAATATTTGTTGGCTTATTTATGCATTCCCTCTTGTATATAATGTTGTCAGATATTTATACATAGATACATACATATACATCTCTACGGATTTGAGTTGTGATGAGTGTCGGCGGAGTGTACCACTGACTAGATTGAGTCACTATCAGTCGATACTTGTAAAAATGTCTGTTTGTCCTGTGTAACTGCAAGCTTTTCTTTGGGTGCTGAAATCCGTAGTTTTTATATATGGATTACGGGGTACAGTTTGGCGGACGTCACATAAAATTCTTTTTTTTCTCTCCAAAAACAACTGATTTCAGCACCCGAAAAAAAGCCTGCAGCTGCACAGGACAAACATAGGTACAGGAAAAGCATAAAATAATTGACATTTTTACAAGTATCAACTTATAGTGACTCGATGTAGTGGCGGTGTACTCTTCTTGGCACATCACACAAGAACCCTGTATGGAAGATATCCATATTACAGAGGGATCTAACTAGAGCTACTAGCTAGCTAAGATGAACCAGTGAGGATTTTACATGGAACCCAAAGAGTTCTTTAAAAGGTTCTCCTATGATGACAACCGAATAACTGTTTTAGGTTCTAGACAGCACCTACATATAACACCCAACAGTGTACACTTGCATTAGATAAGCTAGTATCCTTGATAGAATGCCAAACATGATGCATAGATAACTGACATCATTGGACTTTATGAAAACATTGAAAAGAGAACTTTCACTCCAGTCTTCATCCAGCCTTCAAAACAAATTTCCTAAGGGGGATAGCTTATCTGAAATTAAATCTAGACTATATAGATTTAGGAGTGTACTGGATGGCTCACTAATCTCCTAGCGTGTGACACTCATGCATGTTGTTGGAGGTCCCAGATGTAGTCGTTGGCAAAGTTCATAATCTGAGTCATGGCGTTCAGGATCAGGATGTCCATGTCATCATCCAGCATCTCCTCCTCATGGTAGTTCTTCACCGGCAGGATGCAGTTCATGGGAACACCCAGCTCATTACTGCAGATCTGCATCTGAGAAATGTTGGACAACAATTACTTATGCTTTACCTGAGAAAGCAGGATTATTGTTTTACCTGAGTTGGCAGGACTTTTTCTTTACCCGAGTGGGCAGGAATTTAGCTTTACCTGAGTAAGATTTAATGTGATTTGATGTGACTTGAGGATTACATGTGATGTAAAACATGACTCACCTTCTCTTTGATTGCCTTGCTGGTGTAGATTCTCTTCACATCACTGTCCACAAGAACACAAGCCTTGTCTGGCATGGTCATGACAACAACTTGAGGAATTCCTGTTGAAGAAATGATTGAATGGAAGAGCTAATATATAGGTAACACAGTTTCAAGTAATAATAAAAGTGAAGGTCAAGAGCTATCTACAGCCAAAGGCCACTTCATAAACACGGCGTGAGAAAGACACAGAGAAACATAGAGGGTTTGGAATAGCTCACCCATATTACTGGCTTTTTCTCTGACCTTCCGCATCTTCGCTGTGACATCACTTGACATGAGAGAGATTTTGTCTGCTGGTACAACACTCACCAGACAGTGAACCTTGTTACTTGACATAGGCATCCTATTGTAGTCTGGACTTTCCTCAGTTAATGGCCAGCAAGGATTGAACTGGCCCAAGGAAAGACAAGATTGGTCTGACAGGACTTCTCTGCTTAAAACGATTACTAGTTTGTTTTGTTAAATTTGCTATTGAAAAATGTATTATTTGGCTGGTGTTGGTACACTCTGAGGAAAAAGGTGCTATCTAGAGCCTAAACCCATAGGAGAACCCTTTGAAGAGCAATTTTTGGTTTATGGGAGAAACCTTTTGGTTCCAGGTAGAACCCGTTTGGGTTCCATGTAGAACCTTTTCCACAGAGGGTTGTACATGGAACCGAAAACGCTTCTACCTAGACCCAGAAAGGGTTCTACTATGGGGAATGGTGAAGAACCTGTTTAGAGCCCTATTTTCTAAGAGTGTAGAAAGAACAGAACTATTGGCATTGTTTGTTGGGTTAAGGAAGGCTACATTTACAGTATAATATTATTTGCGTCTGTATGTATACATTTGTGTATGCTGGTTTACCTTATAGCCTTCTGGTAGATGGCCCTTCAGAGCATTGATGAGGTCTTTAGGTTGCATCCCATTTTCTTGTGCCTCCAGACCCATGACATCATTGAATGCAAAGGGTAGACGGGCATGGGCAGGGTAGCCTAGTGGTTAGAGCGTTGGACTAGTAACCAGAAGGTTGTGAGTTCAAACCCCCGAGCTGACAAGGTACAAATCTGTCGTTCTGCCCCTGAACAGGCAGTTAACCCACTGTTCCCAGGCCGTCATTGAAAATAAGAATTTGTTCTTAACTGACTTGCCTGGTTAAATAAAGGTCAAATAAAATAAAATAAATTTCCATTTTTAATGTAGTGTGTTTTATACTGAAAATAAACATTTTTAGAACATACTCATAGCAGGTATTTGTGTACAAAGGTATGCTAGGGATCCATGTTTCATCCATTAATAGTGTTTTGTGATCATTGGCACTGCATTCCTAATTTATAGTAACTTACTGTCTTGGTGAAGCTTGTGCCAGAGGCAGCTGCTACCAGGGCACCAGATGTTGTGCGTCCTTGGAAGACATTGTTGACTGAGTTGATGAAGCTGGACTTCCCTGCACCGACTGGTCCATGTAGCAGGCATCTCAGATGACCCACGTCAGGATCATTCAGTTCAAAGTTCCTCAGGGCCCCCACCATCTCGTCCCTATTTTGTTTACTGTCAGAGACAATGATTTATCATCAATTTAGCATAGCACACTGTTTGCACATCCCTTGATATTGATTGTAACATCCTTTGCATTCTTTTTTGTTGTCTCCTAGTTATCCTCCATACTTGGCCAGTCAGGACATACTTACCTCCAAGATACTTTCCTCCATGGGCTGTCAAATTCTGTGTGACACAGGAATTTATTTATATTAAATGAACTTGGCTGTAATTTCTCGTTTTCAATTCCCTCCATCACTTTCAAAAGATATCTTCACCTTCATTTAAATGAATGTACAATAATTCATGATTTTTCACACAATAAATCAGAGTAGAGTCAACTTGATACAGTGCCTTGCGAAAGTATTCGGCCCCCTTGAACTTTGCGACCTTTTGCCACATTTCAGGCTTCAAACATAAAGATATAAAACTGTATTTTTTTTGTGAAGAATCAACAACAAGTGGGACACAATCATGAAGTGGAACGACATTTATTGGATATTTCAAACTTTTTTAACAAATCAAAAACTGAAAAATTGGGCGTGCAAAATTATTCAGCCCCCTTAAGTTAATACTTTGTAGCGCCACCTTTTGCTGCGATTACAGCTGTAAGTCGCTTGGGGTATGTCTCTATCAGTTTTGCACATCGAGAGACTGACATTTTTTCCCATTCCTCCTTGCAAAACAGCTCGAGCTCAGTGAGGTTGGATGGAGAGCCTTTGTGAACAGCAGTTTTCAGTTCTTTCCACAGATTCTCGATTGGATTCAGGTCTGGACTTTGACTTGGCCATTCTAACACCTGGATATGTTTATTTTTGAACCATTCCATTGTAGATTTTGCCTTATGTTTTGGATCATTGTCTTGTTAGAAGACAAATCTCCGTCCCAGTCTCAGGTCTTTTGCAGACTCCATCAGGTTTTCTTCCAGAATGGTCCTGTATTTGGCTCCATCCATCTTCCCATCAATTTTAACCATCTTCCCTGTCCCTGCTGAAGAAAAGCAGGCCCAAACCATGATGCTGCCACCACCATGTTTGACAGTGTGGATGGTGTGTTCAGGGTGATTTGCTGTGTTGCTTTTACGCCAAACATAACGTTTTGCATTGTTGCCAAAAAGTTCAATTTTGGTTTCATCTGACCAGAGCACCTTCTTCCACATGTTTGGTGTGTCTCCCAGGTGGCTTGTGGCAAACTTTAAACTACACTTTTTATGGATATCTTTAAGAAATGGCTTTCTTCTTGCCACTCTTCCATAAAGGCCAGATTTGTGCAATATACGACTGATTGTTGTCCTATGGACAGAGTCTCCCACCTCAGCTGTAGATCTCTGCAGTTCATCCAGAGTGATCATGGGCCTCTTGGCTGCATCTCTGATCAGTCTTCTCCTTGTATGAGCTGAAAGTTTAGAGGGACGGCCAGGTCTTGGTAGATTTGCAGTGGTCTGATACTCCTTCCATTTCAATATTATCGCTTGCACAGTGCTTCCTGGGATGTTTAAAGCTTGGGAAATCTTTTTGTATCCAAATACGGCTTTAAACTTCTCCACAACAGTATCTCGGACCTGCCTGGTGTGTTCCTTGTTCTTCATGATGCTCTCTGCGCTTTAAACGGACCTCTGAGACTATCACAGTGCAGGTGCATTTATACGGAGACTTGATTACACACAGGTGGATTGTATTTATCATCATTAGTCATTTAGGTCAACATTGGATCATCAGAGATCCTCACTGAACTTCTGGAGAGAGTTTGCTGCACTGAAAGTAAAGGGGCTGAATAATTTTGCACGCCCAATTTTTCCGTTTTTGATTTGTTAAAAAAGTTTGAAATATCCAATAAATGTCGTTCCACTTCATGATTGTGTCCCACTTGTTGTTGATTCTTCACAAAAAAATACAGTTTTATATCTTTATGTTTGAAGCCTGAAATGTGGCAAAAGGTCGCAAAGTTCAAGGGGGCCGAATACTTTCGCAAGGCACTGTATATGCATGACTTTGGACTTTTGTCAATGCAGGCTCTAAAACAGAGTATACAGATCAGACGTCAATTGTATTTTTACTGATATGTCTCATGCTCTTTTCACAATATGTCATGACTCATGTCTCTTACCCTTCTTTGGTGGTGTTGGTCTTGGTGTTTGTGATGGTTGGACTAGATGTCTATCATATTTCCCGAGAAAATTCTATTTGGGGGTGAATAGTATGTCATTTATGTACTGCAACTCTCATAGTCTGCTAAGGGCCACATGAAAATAATATTTTCATATTTTGGTCAGATTTGATTTCAGACTGGTTCCTTCAACGACAGACATACAGTCAGGTCCATAAGTATTTGGACAGCGTCACAATTAGCATAATTTTGGCTCTGTACGTCACCACAATAGATTTGAAAGGAAACAATCAAGATATGTTTAAAGCGTAGACTTTTATCTTTAATTTAAGGGTTTTGTCAAAATGATTGTATGAACCGTGTAGGAATTACAACCATTTTCATACATAGCCCCCCAATTTTAGGGGCTCAAATGTAATTGGACAAACTAACAATCATTAATTAAATTGTGAGTTTTAAAACTTGGTTGCAAATCCTTTGCAGTCAATGACACAGACATCAAAGTCTGGAGCCCATAGACATCACCAGATGCTGGGTTTCTTTCCTGGTGATGCACTGCCAGGCCTTTACCGCAGCTGTCTTCAGTTCCTGCTTGCTCTTGGGGAATTTTGCCTTCAGTTTTGCCTTCAGCAAGTGAAATGCATGATAAATTGGATTCAGGTCAGGTGATTGACTTGGCCATTGCAAAACATTCCACTTCTTTGCCTTAAAAAAGTAATGGGTTGCTTTAGCAGTCTGCTTCGGGTCATTGTCAATCTGCACTGTGATGCACCGTCCAACGAGTTTTGAAGCATTTGGCTGAATCTGAGCAGATAATATAGCCCTAAACACTTCAGAATTCATCCTGCTGCTTTTGTCAGCAGTCACATAATCAATAAATACAAGGTAACCAGTTCCATTGGCAGCCATACATGCCCACGTCATAACACTACCTCCACCATGCTTCACAGATGAGGTGGTATGCTTTGGATCATGAGCAGTACCTTCCCTGCTCCATACTCTTCTCTTCCAATCATTCTGGTACAAGTTGATCTTTGTCTCATCTGTCTATAGGATGTTGTTCTAGAACTGGACAGGCTTTTTAAATGTTTTTTGGCAAACTCTAAACTGGTATTCCTGTTTTTGAGGCTTACCATCTTGTGGTAAACCCTCTATCTACTCTGGTGAAGTCTTCTCTTGTTTGTAGAAGTCTTCTCTTGATTGTTGACACAGATACGCCTACCTCCTGGAGGGTGTTATTGATCTGGCAAACTGTTGTGAAGGAGTTTTTTTTCACCAGGGAAAGAATGCTTCTGTCATCCACCACAGTTGTTTTCCATGGTCTTCCGAACCTTTTGGTGTTCCTGAGCTCACCAGTGCGATCATTATTTTTAAGAATGTAACACAGTTGATTTGGCCAAACCTTTTGCTATCTCTCTGATGGGTTTCTTTAGATTTTTCAGCCTAACGATGGCTTGCTTCACTGGCAGTGACAGCTCTTTGGACTTCATATTGATGGTTAAGAGTAACAGATTCCAAATGCTACACTTGAAATCAACTCTAGACATTTTATCTACTTACTTGTAAATGAACTAATGAGGGAATAACACACCTGGCCATGGAACGGCTGATCAGCCAATTGTTCAATTACTTTTGGTCCCTTTAAAAGGGGTGCCCACATAAAAAGTTCTGTAATTCCAAAACCCTCTCCCGATTAATGTAAATACCCTCATATTCATTATTTAATTTAAACTTCAATATGCTAAAAATAAAATAATAATAACTTGGTCAATGTCCAAATATTTATAGACCTGACTGTATTTACAGTATTGCTGATTACTCAAGGATCGGAAATTGTTGCCAAATGATGTGAAATAATACAGTCATTATACAGTTGATGTCGGAAGTTTACATATACTTAGGTTGGAGTCATTAAAACTTGTTTTCAGCCACTCCAAAAATGTCTTGTTAAGAAACTATAGTTTTGGCAAGTCGGTTAGGACATCTACTTTGTGCATGACACAAGTAATTTTTCCAACAATTGTTTACAGACATATTATTTCACTTATAGTTCACTGTATCACAATTCCTGTGGGTCAGAAGTTTATATACACTAAGTTGACTGTGCCATTAAATAGCTTGGAGAATTCCAGAAAATTATGTCATGGGATGTCATGGCTTTAGAAGCTTCTGGTAGGCTAATTGACATCAATTGAGTCAATTTGAGGTGTACCTATGGATGTATTTCAAGGCCTACCTTTAAACTCACTGCCTCTTTGCTTGACATCATGGGAAAATCAAAAGAAATCAGTCAAGACTGCAGAAAAAAATTGTAGACCTCCACAAGTCTGGTTCATCCTTGGGAGCAATTTCCTAACGCCTGAAGGTACCACGTTCATCTGTACAAACAATAGTACGCAAGTATAAACACCATGGGACCATCAGCCGCCATACCGCTAATGAAGGAGACGCGTTCTGTCTCGTAGTAATGAACATACTTTGGTGCGAAAAGTGCAAATCAATCCCAGAACAACAGCAAAGGACCTTGTGAAGATGCTGGAGGAAACAGGTACAAAAGTATCTATATCCACAGTAAAACGAGTCCTTTATCGACATAACCTGAAAGCCACTACTCCAAAACCGCCATAAAAAAGCCAGACTACGGTTTGCAACTGCACATGGGGACAAAGATCATACTTTTTGGAGAAATGTCCTCTGGTCTGATGAAACAAAAATAGAACTATTTGGCCATATGTTTGGAGGAAAAAGGGGTAGGCTTGCAAGCCCAAGAACACCATCCCAACCATGAAGCACAGGGGTGGCAACATCATGTTGTGGGGGTCATATTTTTTAAATTTAATTTAGTATTTTATTACGGATCACCTCTGAACCCCAGGAAGAGTAAACAAATTAAGGCGCATCACACCACTATCCACAACACAACATACAACAATACCACAGTGTAGGTGTGTGTAGAGTGCATGTGCTAGCGTGTGTGTGTGTGTGTGTGTGTGCCTGTGTGTGTCTCCTGACAGTCCGTGTTGTTCCATAAGGTGTAGTTTTATCTGTTTTTTAAATCTGATTTTACTGCTTGCATGAGTTATTGATGTGGAATAGAGTTCCATGTAGTCATGGCTTTATGTCTGTTCTGGACTTGAGGACTGTGAAGAGACCCCGACCGGCTTGTCTTGTGGGGTATGCTTGGGTGTCCGAGCTGTGTGCTAGTCCTTTGAACAGACATCTCGTTCCTTTCAACTTCTCACAAAGACCAGACGTGATGAAGTCAATCTCTACTCTACTTTGAGCCAGGAGTGATTGACATGCATGCCATTTATGTTCTCTCCGTGTACATTTAAGGGCCAGCCATGCTGCTCTGTTCTGGGCTAACTGTAATTTGCATATGTGGAACTTAACCATATGACTGGGCAGTAGTCAAAAACTAGGGAGAAAACTAGGGCCTGTTGGACTTGATTTGTTGATGGCAATATCAAGAAAGCGGAGTAGCGCTTTATTAAGGACAGACCTCTACCATCTTAGCTACCATTGCATCAATATATTTTGACCATGACAGTTTACAATCCAGGGTTACACCAAGCAGTTTAGTCTCATCAACTTGCGCAATTTCCACATGAATCATTACTAGGAAAACAGCTCCTACAAGCTTCTTATTATGAATTTATTTCAGCCAATCATCAGTGATTTGTGTAAGTGTCGTACATGTTGAGTGGCCTTCCCTATAAGCATGTTGAAAGTCAGTTGTTTATTTTTTACTGTGAAACAACATCTGGTCAAAGACACTTTTTTTTCTAAAAGTTTACTAAGGGTTGGTAGCAGGATGATTGGTCGGCTGTTTGTGCCGGTAAAGTGGGCTTTTCTATTTTGGGGTAGAGGAATGCCTTTTGCTTCCCTCCAGGCCTGAGGGCACACACTTTCCTATAGGCTTAGATTGAAGAGATGTGTGCTGGAAAATTAAAAAATGAGTCATGCTATCCTGTATTTTACTACTTTGAGAACACTATGCTAGTGTTTTTTTCTAACCTGATACAAACTTGTCTTTGTGTGACTTAGTCAAAAGACCAAGGTCTGTTTGCGAGTGACCACAGCATGTGACACTTCCTGTGTTTTTACTATCTGCAGGAAGTCACGTGTGGAAACTTGCAAAAAGGAGCACATTATATTGTGAGCAATCCAACTAGACGGTTCCTCAAGCTATCTTAATCTTCACAGACAAACTAATCACCTTTTACACACTACGTTCTCCACCCCTGTTTACACACATCTGCTAAACTGCCACATAGACCATGAAGGTTGTACTTTCTATAAAAACTGAGAGCCAACTCTGTTTGTTGGGCTTTTAACTCTGCACTGTTGAGTGGATTGTTTTTTTTGCAAATATTATAATAAAGTTGTTGTTTGAGGAATCTCTCTTCTTCTGGTTAGAATTTCCACAACAATTTGGCAACGAGGGTGGGATGGCTAACTCCACCTGCTGATCATTCCCAGGAGACCGAGGTTAACCGTATGGGGGGGGCTACAGTAGACGTGGCTCAGGGTGCCCACACTTCGCCTCGGACCCGGCAGGGAACGTCAGCGGACGGATACCCCATCTCGAACAGACAGTTAAGGGTGAGACGGATTTTCTTAAGTGCAACCTCCAATTGAGGAAAGTTTTTTTATTTTTTATTTTACCTTTATTTAGCCAGGCAAGTATATTATATATTATATTAATATTTGACATTGCGCACATGCAGTTATTGACAAATAGGCACACACCCCCGCACCTCGTCTTACAAGACGTAGCTCCTCCTCTGAGGATCCCATGTTAAATACTGTCGAAGTAATATGGCTACAGGTTCATCTGCCTCACAAGAAGCATTGCCTGATGTGAACCATGCCTCGAACAAAAGAGATCTCAGAAGACCCCAGATTAAGAATTGTTGACTTGCATAAAGCTGGAAAGGGTTACATAAGTATCTCTAAAAGCCTTGATGTTCATCAGTCCACGGTAAGACAAATTGTCTAAAAATGTAGAAAGTTCAGCACTGTTGCTACTCTTCCCAGGAGTGGCCGTCCTGCAAAGATGACTGCAAGAGCACAGAGCAGAATGCTCAATGAGGTAAAGAAGAATCCTAGAATGTCAGCTGAAGACTTAAAGAAATCTCTGGAACATGCTAACATCTCTGTTGACGAGTCTATGATACGTAAAACACTAAACAAGAATGGTGTTCAAGGGAGGACACCACTTAAGAAGTCACTGCTGTCCAAAAAAACCCATTGCTGCACGTCTGAAGATCGCAAAAAATAGCATTTGGATTAGAGGTCGATCGATTCATCGGAATGGCCGATTAATTAGGGCTGATTTCAAGTTATCATAACAATCGATCATCTGCATTTTTGGACGTCGATTATGGCCGATTATATTGCAATCCACGAGGAAACTGCGTGGTAGGCTGACCACCTGTTACGCAAGTGCAGGCAGCAAGGAGCCATAGTAAATTGCTAGGTAGCTTTCAATTTATCTTGTAAAAAATAATCAATCTTAACATAATCACTAGTTAACTACACATGGTTGATGATATTACTAGTTTAACTAGCTTGTCCTGCGTTGCATATAATTAATGCGGTGCCTGAAATCATGTCACTTCTCTTGGTTCAGTGTAAGCAGAGTCAGGGTATATGCAGCAGTTCGGGTCGCCTGGCTCATTGCGAACTGTGTGAAGACCATTTCTTCCTAACAAAGAATGTAATTCATTTGCCAGAATTGTACATAATTATGACATAACATTGAAGTTTGTGCAATGTAACAGCAAAATTTAGACTTAAGGATGCCACCCGTTCTTTAAAATTCGTAACGGTTCCATATTTCACTGAAAGAATAAATGTTTTGTTTTCGAAATGATAGTTTCCGGATTTGACCATATTAATGACCTACGGTTTGTATTTCTGTGTGTTTACTATATTATAATTAAGTCTATGATTTGATATTTAATAGAGCAGTCTGACTTAGCGGCAGCAGCAGGCTCGTAAGCATGAATTCAAACCGCACTTTCCTCCATTTGCCAGCAGATTTTCGCAATGCTTGAATCACAGCGCTGTTTAAGACTTCAAGCCTATCAACTCCCGAGATTTGACTGGCAATACTATAGTGCCTATAAAAACATCCAATAGTCAAAGGTCTATGAAATACAAATGGTATAGAGAGAAATAGTCCTATAATAACTGCAACCTAAAACTTCTTAACTGGGAATATTGAAGACTCATGTTAAAAGGAACAACCAGCTTTCATATGTTCTCATGATCTGAGCAAGGAACTTAGGCCAAAATGTCATAAATATGCCAAATTAGATTTATTATGCTTTTAGATACAAATGTTAAATATATGTCAAATCTAAATGTATTGGTCGCATACACATATTTAGCACGTTATCGCGGGTGTAGCGAAATGCTTGTATGAAAAATATACTCGGAAGCAGTGGATGGTGTGCATGCCTCCTGAGTCAGACAAGAATTTCCACTCCGAATACCTCTTCTCCTTCCTCCAAAGGACCATTCTATGGATTACATCTAGTGAAAATTCCCCAAATCACTGTCTTTTTTTTGTCCTGGTTTCATAAGCAGTGGTTAGAGCGTTGGACTAGTAACTGAAAGGTTGCAAGATCAAATCCCTGAGCTGGCAAGGTAAAAATCTGTCATTGTGACCCCTGAAAAAGGCAGTTAACCCACTGTTCCTAGGCTGTCATTGAAAATAAGAGTTTGTTCTTAACTGACTTGACTAGTTAAATAAAGTAATGAGAAGGTCACTTCAGACATCAAGAAACTCCTGGCCAAAAAACGCAAAACATTCCGTTTATTTCTTGCACAAGTAGGGTTGAAACTCTCCCGGTCGATTGATGGTTTTAACTGACAGATTTGGTACAAACTTCCCCAAATAATTGACCATACCCAAAACACACTGAATTCCTGTGTGGGGGATTAGCCTTCTCCCTCACCGCTTTCACCTTGGCATGTTCAGGCTGCACACCCTCCGAGGATAGCCTATCCCCAAAAAATGTGATTTACTTCACACCGAACTGACATTTAGCCCAATTTAGTTTCAAACCATGCTTCTGAACCCTCTGCAGAGTCTTTTCCAACCGCTCATTGTGTTCCTGAATAGTGGACCCCCAGACCACAAAATCATCCTCAGACACTCAAACTCCCTCTAATGACACTTTCCATGGCCTTGTGAAAGAGCTCGGAGGCAGAACTTATGCCAAAAGGTATATTCCTCTTAAAGGAATATCTTCCAAAGGGGGTATTGACTACAAAGCTTGATGCTAACTGCATCCAACCTCACCTGCCAGAATACATTTGAAGCATCCAACTTGGAGAAACAATGTGCAGCAGTTATTCCGCTGTTGCCACACATATACCACAGGTGTCGTAAAAGACCACTCAGAACCCCATCAATACACCCGGTAATTTACAAAAATATCAGGAATGTTCAGAAACTATTGTAAATAACAGATACATTTTGGAAATGTATGCCTGAATGATGTTTTTTAAACACTATACATATTTTCCAGTTTCTAGTGTATAGACCATATGGTTAAATATCTAATCATCAATCATGTCATTTGAAAGTAGTTCTCAAATTTTGACAACTGACACCAGTTCGGCATCAAAACATTAGAGGATTTATATACTTTTTATTACTGTATCAATATACTGTAAAGGATATTACATGCTAAACTCTTCTAATTAAACAGAAAAGGTAATCATTGGAGTATAGGAATATGTTTTACAGATTTCTGATTTAATTTTTCATATTTAAAAACATACTAACGTAAGCTAACCCCATTCCATACAAATGTGCGCAACCGCGACATTCAAAGTCTGCAAAGAAAACTAATGGGACTGTAGTGACTGTGTTGACATCAAAATCTGGGGTGTGAACTACATTTCTATTCAAGCGTTGATTGACATGGTAATAGCTCTACAAAAGTGAGTTATTTTACGTTATTTTATTATCCTTTATCTTTAAAATGCCATGTACATTCCCAACATTTTTGAACGTTTCCAAAATGACTGGTTAATTTAGAGAGTTTCCGGAAATATCCCCTCCCTTTGCAACCGTATTCACAAGAAACTGCCTGCATAGGAACAATAGAAGAGAATGTTACACATTTCCCTTTTGTACAAATTACAGGGAGAACTTACATTCATCGCAGTGTAAAGATTTTCCTCTTGCACTACAAAATAAAATAAAAATGCTTTAATAATTGAATAAATAACAACAATATAACAGTATAATGAACAAGTGGTCCTTTACCAATATGTGTTATCAGCAGGATAAATGGTAACCACAATGACTTACCTTGTTAGAATTAGCTCCTCCTGAGAAGGATTCTGATACAGTTGTGAAAAAGGATTGCAGCTTCATGTGCAGTATATAGCCTATAGTAAAACGTGAAATTGACTGGTGCAGTTACTTTCAAGCAGGATACTCCATTATAGTCAATAGGAAAATGGCAATCTTTGTGGTCAATATTTGTTTCAGAAGACAATAAAGGTTACAATACTTGTGAAATTTTGGGTAAGTCTCTTGGAGCTTTACACTGCTGGATTGTACAATATTTACACATGATTATAAAAAAAATTCTTCAAGGTCTGTCAAGTCTAGCCATAGAATGCCGATGCCAATTGAAGTCAAAACTGTAAATAGGCCACTCAGGAACATTCAATGTTGTCTTGGTAAGCAAGTCCAGGCTACATTGGGCCTTGTGAACTCAGTTGTCTACAATAATCATTAGACGTACGCGTCAGAGTTATCATACCCCGTGTCGGGTTTGTACAGAGTTGGTTAAATCCGCTCTTTTGCGCCCCACTTACATGGCTAATAATCTCCAAGCTGCTCAGCTGTGGTAACATAGTGTTAAAGTATATGCTCCACGTTCTGTCCCTAACTATCGAAAGTACGGAATGAGTTTCGGGAGATATCCTGTATGCAACACCTTGTATATTTGGTTTAGAGAACAATGGCTGTGAATTCAAACAACAGGAGGGGATGTCGAGCCATTCTGTCTACAACCGGGGTGGGGGGCACCGGGCTCTGCTTAGAGATATCAATGTTTAACCCCGGGTGGTCGGCAGATATCTCGACATGCCTTATGCATGATAGTGCACACCTTGGTTTCAAACTATTCTCTACAGATAGAATGGGGCTACATGCTTGGGCCCCTGTTGAACACACACACAAACCCTTTGTTTTTGAAACGCACACACACACACACTCCTGCTGCTCCGTCACACGCACACTCATGCACGCACCCTGATTTTCCATGTCTTTTTCTTTGTGACAGACCGGGGTGATGTCTGGAAAGGACATTTTCCTATCATTAAAGGGTGAGATACATTTTTAAAACCAGTGATTTAATTCAAAATATTTAGTACCTACATTTTAACACATGTTATAATTCCAAAATGTTTACTATTTCTTACAGATAAAGGGTCCGGTTAGCCCTGACCATTATCCGTTTCGAATTCACCAACTCAAAGACGCTTGCCCGCTCCATCATAACTCTGTAAGTTTTCCCTCCCTGTTTAGATCAAACGTCCTGCCTGTAAATCCTGGATATGCCCACATCATTAATTAATAAGATGTGTAGAAAACTGTTTAGCCATAGTTAAAGGCCTTTCATAAAGAGGCTGTCATGATTGCATGTGTCACATGTTTAACACGTATTGCTTGTTACAGAATAGTACTGTTGTACATTTAATATCCCCTAGCAGATTTCGTCGCATTTGCACAAATTCTGTCATGTTACTGTGGTCTTTTTAAATGTCAATAAATATGTATGTAAAGTGTACATGTTTGTTTCACTGTAGATTTGTTTAAGCCATCCTAGAAACACCTAATTTCATCATCCCACAGCATTAATTAATGAGCTGTGTAGAAGCTGTTTAGCCCTAAGTAAAGGCCTTTCATAAAGAGGCTGTCATGATAAACCTGAATCCGTAAGTTTTCCATCCATGTGTAGATCAAACGTCCTGCCTGTAAATCCTGGGTATGCCCACATCATTAATTAATAAGATGTGTAGAAAACTGTTTAGCCATAGTTAAAGGCCTTTCATAAAGAGGCTGTCATGATTGCATGTGCCTCATGTTTAACACGTATTGCTTGTTACAGAATACTACTGTTGTACATTTAATATCCCCTAGCAGATTTCGTTGCATTTGCACAAATTCTGTCATGTTACTGTGGTCTTTTTAAAAGTCAATAAATATGTGTGTGAAGTGTACATGTTTGTTTCATTGTAGATTTGTTTAAGCCCTCCTAGAAACACCTAATTTGATCCCACAGCATTAATTAATAAGCTGTGTAGAAGCTGTTTAGCCATAAGTAAAGGCCTTTCATAAAGCGGCTGTCACGATAAACCTGAATCTGAAATTACCTTTAGGATCTTTTCTTTTGGGTTCTAATCTCCCCAGGTGTACATGCACTGAAAATCCGTAGGCTGGAGCCATCTGGAAGCTCTGTGCCTGTACATATAAAGATAACTAAATAGGAAACTAGGCTGAGAAACATTATTTAGATGGCTGTTTAATTGTTGTTTAAAGCCTGAAATGGACACAATGCCAAGGGACCTTGTTTCTAACACCCCCCCCCCACACACACACACACACACACACACACACACACACACACACACACACACACACACACACACACACTCCTGCTTCATAGATAACAACCATAAGGACAATAAAACTGGGGGTGGGGGTGTTAGAAACACAGCACACACACACACACACACACACATTCCTGCTTCATAGATAACAACCATAAGGACAATAAAACTGGGGGTGGGGGCCATACACGTTCCAAAAGTTCAAACACTCAACCCCCCCAGTTCAACCAGGCCCCTAGACATCAATCACCATGACTACTTCAAAGGACGCCATATAGATATAAAATAACACACACCCTCTAACACGTGACCACAGGAACAGGATGGACATATTTGGACATGCACACGACATCATGATGCAGGGTCATAAATCAATTACTTTGACGCGTGCCGTCTACTTTAATCTCTCTCCTGAGTGTACAAAACATTAGGAACACCTGCTCTTTCCATGACCGAGTGACCAGGTGAAAGCTGTGATCCCGTATTGATGTCACTTGATAAATCCACTTCAATCAGTGTCGATGAAGGGTTGGAGGCAGGTTAAAGAAGGATGTTTAAGCCTTGAGAGAATTGAGACATGGATTGTGTATATACACACAGTTCATACACGTAATGTTAAATGTGAAATGGAATTCTGAGAAAACAGTAACGTTACACACACGTCATACACGTAAGTTAATTTTAGCTAGTAAGCCGGCCATCTAACCTCAGCTAATGTTAGCTAGCTAACAGCAAGCTTTAACTTGGGGTCTTTTGTTTAGACATGTAACGTCAACTTTTTCCCACTGACCTTTGTCGATAGCGCCTGATAAATTCAGGGCAGCAATGTTATTGAGAGCAAAAGCAACATATTTTCAGTTCTCTATGGCTAACTTTATATCTTTAAAAAAACTGCAGTAGAAAGGATTATCTTCACATAACGATCAGTTAATTTTATAGTGTCACGAACCGGCTCAAAGTGAGTAACAAAAAGGGAGACAACGTGGAGATAAGGGGTAACAAAATATATTTATTAACTAAAGTAAACTAAATATAATTAACAATGGTGTGTGTAGTCAGTAATCAGTAGCGTAAGTGAGTGGTTGCGTGCTTAAAATGTGATAATGAAGGGTGTTGAAAGGTGCCAACGCAAACAACCAAAAATGCCACAACCAAAATCTGTGTCTGCATGGGGAAGAGGTGCATTTATCCTGGGACACCCGAGGCCAGGTGTGCCCATTTCGCTGATGACCCTCCCAGCTCCACCCACCGACATTCTATTAAGAAAAACAAGAGTGAAGAAATAGAATATGGCAGACAGTGTTGGAGGGTCGTCACAATTGACAAAAGATGCTACACCACAGACCAATCTGAAACTCATCTCTTGGCACGTCCAACCCACTCATTATCTCAGCCAATCATGGGTAGTGGGAAGGTTCCTGGCATTTACTTTGGCTAAACCAACTAGGCTCGTAATTGAACAACTTTATTCGTATTTACAGATGGTATAAAAGTTTGTTATTAAGGCATATTAAAGTTCACATGTTCAAGAAGGCATTTTTGCCAAAAAATGCATTTTGATAAAAAAAAACATTTTTTCGTTCAAACAGCTCTCATGTGAAGTCTTGACTTGCGACATACGCCTAGTTTCCTGAATCGGGTCAAATTTTACTTTAACACCCATTTAATTATAACCTGCTAAAATTGCATTCCACCGGTCTTTGCTTTCAAGTAGGGAATTAACAAGCGAAATCGACAGATCAATAACATTACATTGCTATACTGACCAACAAAAAGTCACATTACGTTGTCAAAAAACATCAGAATATCGGTCTTCAATCATTTGGTCGCTGGTTTTATCGTTTAATTCCGGTTAGGGTTAAGTTAAGTTAGTGAGCAGCTAGCTAACGTCTGCCAACTTTTGGCTAGCTCTAATAGTACATCAACTGGTGAAAACGAGCGAAGTTAATTTACTTCTGTTGAAACCGGACAAAACAAAGGCTTCAAAACATTTCCATACACACAACAACAGCTGTTAGATACTGCTACCTGACAGATAGCTAGAGGCTAGAGCTGAACTGGCTGCGGTAGCTAATAGCTAGCTGGTTCATTCCTTTCAGACAGAACTTCAGTCGAGAGGGGATGGAACATGTAATGCATTAGCTAACGTTACATGTCAGTTACACTACTAACTCAGCACTGGGAATAAATACTTTTTTTCTGTTAAGTCAAACAGCAATTACCATGCCAGCTACACCAGTGAAAGTTGCATCCTTGCATTTCTTTGATATAAAGTGAATGGGGTTAGTTGTAAGTTAGATACAGAACCTAGAGTGTACTGCTTATTGCATGTCATTCCAATTGGCTAAGATAAACACGTTCATGTTCTTTATCTTATGTAAACTACCCTGGAATTAATGTATTTGCATATGTATTTGTGTAAATCCAACTACAAGACTGCCATACACTGCAGTCAGGGTTGAAAGTAAGGCTGTATGGTCCAGTAAATAAATAGTTGGGGTACACCGTATCAGTAAAACGTGAGCCTATCACAATAATTCAAACAAAATGTCATAAACTGTAGGCTATTACACAACTTTATATCATCACTCAAATATTAGTGAATGGACTTGAACGGGTGGTAGGCCTGTAGCCTACACTCCAAAATGCAATGTGGTTCGACGATACCACTGAAATTTTGCCAAGGCATCGATGAGTGGCTGACACCGAGACACCCGAGGGCAATAGTGGACGCTTACATTTTGGCCTAATGACAGTCGCAAAATGTCAATACACCTTTGGGTGTTTTGTGTAACAGATGTCTCCTTTCTTTCACCACTGTTTGGAGGATGGAAATATGTTGCGAGTGGATGTACATGTGCAGGTAGCCTAGTAAATGAGCCCTTTGAAGTGATTGTTGACAATCTGATGAAAACATCATGACTGGTTGTGTTTATGCCAAAATGTAATACATTTTAAAAGTTAAAGAGATCCTATTGAATTAATAGGGATTATATACAGTGCATTCGGAAAGTATTCAGACCCCTTGACTTTTTCCACATTTTGTTATGTTCCAGCCTTATTCTAAAATGGATGAAACAAAACATTTCCTCATCAATCTACACACAATACCCCATAATGACAAAGAAAAAACAGGTTTTTGACATTTTTGCAAATGTGTTATTTAAAAAAAATTGAATACCTTATTTACATACGTTTTCAGACCCTTTGCTATGAGAAATTGAGCTCAGGTGCATCCTGTTTCCATTGATCATCCTTGAGATGTTTCTACAACTTGATTGAAGTCCACCTGTGGTAAATTCAATTGATTGGACATGATTTGGAAAGGCACACACCTGTCTATGTAAGGTCCCACAGTTGACAGGATTGTGTTGAGGCACAGATCTGGGGAAGGGTACTAAAACATTTCTGCAGAATTGAAGGTCCCCAAGAATACAGTGGCTTCCATCATTCTTAAATGGAACCACCAAGACTCTTCCTAGAGCTGGCCGCCTGGTCAGGGCCTTCTCGGGGGAGAAGGGCCTTGGTCAGGGAGGTAACCAAGAACCCGATGGTCACTCTGGCAGAGCTCCAGGGTTCCTCCGAGGGGATGGGAGAACCTTCCAGAAGAACAACCATCTCTGCAGCACTCCACCAATCAGGCCTGTATGGTAGAGTGGCCAGATGGAAGCCACTCCTCAGTAAAAAGTACATGACAGGCCGCTTGGAGTTTGCCAAAAGGCACCAAACAAGATTATCTGGTCTGATGAAACCAAGACTGAACTCTTTGGCCTGAATGCCAAGCATCACATTTGGAGGAAACTTGGCACCATCCCTACGGTGAAGCATGAAAACCTGCTCTAGAGCACTCAGGACCTCCGACTGGGGCGGAGGTTCACCTTCTAACAGGACAACGACCCTAAGCACACAGCCAAGACAATGCAGGTGTGGCTTCGGGACAAGTCTCTGAATGTCCTTGAGTGGCCCAGCCAGAGCCCGGACTTGAACCTGATCAAACACCTCTGGACACACCTGAAAATAGCAGTGCAGCGACGCTCCCCATCCAACCTGACAGAGCTTGAGAAGATCTGCAGAGAATAATGTTTTTGCGTTGTCATTATGGGGTATTGTTTGTAGATTGATGAGGGGGAAAAAACAATTTAATCAATTGACTGTAGTTCTCACATAAATTATGAGTTCATGCCAATGGAAAATATGTGTGAAAATGTGTTATGCATCCATATCTAAGTTAGGATTTAGCTAACCTATTCTATATGCAGAAGTAACAAGAGTTGTCGATACAGTTACAATACAATTGTACTTATCCACTTAATAATATGGTTAAAAGGTGGAATATTGCTATACTGTGCACTAAATGCACCATTAAAATACACAAATTAAGTAGAATCTAAGAATGCTTTTTTAAGTGGCACCATATTCTCTATACGGTCCTGGTCAAATGTATTGCACCATAAAGAGAGTAGGGTGTCATTTGGAACGCAGGCTAAAATGTTGTACTGCTAGACCAGTGTAGGTAACATACTGTCACCATGGAGATGACTCTGTGTAGGTAATATACTGTCACCGTGGAGATGACTCTGTGTAGGTAATATACTGTCACCGTGGAGATGCAACAGCATAGGTAACATACTGTCACCATGGAGATGCAACAGCATAGGTAAACATACTGTAACCATGGAAATGCAACAGCATAGGTAACATACTATCACCATGGAAATGCAACAGCCTAGGTAACATACTGTCACCATGGAGATGCAACAGCATAGGTAACATTCTATCACCATGGTGATGCAACAGATGATTGATGGCAGACCGGGTGATATGCAGATTAAGACGCTTGTTAAATCAAATTATGAAATAAGTGATGTGTGTGTTTATTCGCTCATTGCTTCACACATAGACAATATATCAAGTATACTTTACTTCACATTCTTAATTTATATGAGGGTAAACTAACGTTAATATATGACTTTTCCCACTTCATTGCAGCGATACATAGATGTAGCACTTCGAGGTTACACCTGGACCCCCATCAATGATACCGACTACAGGTGAGGAGGCAGGAGGAGGAGGAGGGGACTGACGGGTAGAGGATTAGTAATGGTAACCATAGTAATAGGATATAAACTGCTGAAGATGACAGGTTTGAGAGTGTTTGTGGGTGGACTGACTCTAGCCTGGCTACCAGTCTGTTTCTGCCATCATGCCACTCCTTACTCCTCCTTGTCACATCAAATGTGTCTGCTTATGTTTTACATAACAAGTAGTGGCATTATGGCACAAACAGACTAGTACCCAGGCTAGACTAACACTATAGCTGTGCAGTAGTAGTCTTCTCTTGAGACTCAGACTTTGGTTAGTTTCCTGTTGCGGATGCTACCACTGCAGTCTGGGCATGGTACTCCCGACCTACAATGAATCCAGGCAGACCTGAGTGATGTGATGCTGCAGCTCCAGTGTGAGTACCACTGCCCACACAACGAGCCCCCCCCCCCCCCCCCCCCCCTCAGCATCATCTAGCTGTAAGTAGCGCCCTGGACCAGAGCTAGTCGTCTCCTTAGTGTCAACATAACACTGAAGTAATGGGTGGTTGAAGACAGTCCCTCTCTTTCAGTTGCAGATCTTCAATCTCTGCTGCCCAGTTCCTTTGAATCAGTGGGACACGTGTTCCTGGCTCCCAGGTACATAGATGTGTGTGTGCATTCGTGACTGACTGAGTGACTGTGTGTGTGCTATGTGCGTGTGTAATCTCATCTCTGTCTAAACCGGTCTTTCAGGGAAAACTTCAAGCATTTGCACATCTCTGACAACAACACACAGTTCCTGGAGAACTTTCTGTCTCTCATGGTGGAGATCACACCAGAATCTGAACTCTGTGAGTTTCTCCTCTGTGTCTGTATCTTGTATTATTAAGGGCCATGCCATTAACCCTACACCAGGTCTGTTGAACTGCTGAACATTATATGAAAGGACACTTGAGGCACAAAGCATTCTTTTGGGCAGTGTGCAATGCAAGTTTTTCACCTGTGATATTTTTTCTTTTTTTTCAATTTAAAGTTTTATTAAGTTTTCTTGTTTTTCAATCAACCAACAGAACACATTCCACATTCACAGATGTGACAGGCTTTAAAAGAATAAAAAATAAAAAAAATAATAATACTTTTGAAAAAATAAAAATACAATTAAAATGAATGATAAAGTCAAATAAAAGCATTTATTTTTCTTAATCTATATATTTTCCTTGGTACATATATATATACATACATACATACATACATACATACATACATACACACATACGTACGTACATACATACATACGCACATATACATACACACACACACACCTATGCACACGTACTCAAAAACTAAATTAAAATAAAAACACAAAAAAAAAATAATAATACATATAACACTTGCAGCAGCACTATCAAGGTTCTTATCAGCTATTTCAAGCATTCGCTGACACGACGGGCCAATAATTCGTTTTTAGGTTTTACAGTACCTTACACAACATGTATCTGCGCATTTCCCTAGTCACCCCGTTCACTCTGTCCAGTTTGAAATATAGTTGAATAGTGGAGACCAGAGTCTATCAAACTTGGGCTGTCTCTTGTGGAGGTCATAAGTGAGCTTTTCAAGAGGAAGAAAGTCAACAATCTGGTCAATCCACATTTTAAATGTAGGAGGGGTATTAGAGGCCCACAATAGAAGAATACATTTCTTAGCAAAGTATGTAATAGTCATAAGCAAATTTTCTCTGTCAGGATCAAGAACAAAGTCCTGCTGGGCATTAAGAAGATAGATACACGGGGTCATATCAAACTGTACATCTAGTATTTTCTGTGCAGCAGTATGTACAGATTGCCAGAATCTGGCAATCTCCCTACAGCTCCAAAATACATGCATATAGGTTCCACTTTCAGAGGTACATCTTTTACAGTTAGGAGACATATCTGTTTTCATTCTATGGAGTCTCAAAGGAGTATAATAAAATTTGTACAAAAATTTGTAATTAGATTCTTTCATTTTTACACTGGTAGAGGAGCAGTATACCCTGTCGCAAACCTCCGCCCATAACTCATCACTGATAGTCAGACCAAGGTCCTTTTCCCAGATTATTTTCAAAGGAGTAAAGGAGGAGCTTCCTTTCTCAGAAAGGAGTCTATAGATGTAAGATATTTTGCCTTTAATGGATTGTGCTGTGACAAGAAGGGTTTCAACTTCATTCAACTGAGTTCTAAACCTCCTCTTGGAGGTAAATGAGGAAATTACATGTCTGATTTGAAGATATTTTTAAAAAATGGGATCTTGGCACATCGAATTCACTGCAGAGCTCTTGAAAGGATTTCAGTGTAGTGGTTTTCTGATGAAATAGGTCTGAAAAGGTCCTGATTCCTAGAGTATGCCAAAGATTAAAGTTGGCATCCCTCAGGATGGCATCCCTCCCCTTTTGGCAAGTCTGGGTTGCCTACTATAGGCGAGTGAGAACATATTTGGGAGGAAATGCCCAGGTATTTCTTACAGTCCCTCCACGCTAGTAGGGTGCTGTAAATCGCAAAGGTTTTGGCTATGTTGCCCACTTCACTAAAGTTATTAATGAATATAATTGAGCTTAAGGGCAATGAACCACAGGATTGGGCTTCTATCTGAATCCACGTTGACTCTTGTCTGTTTGTGATCCATGTTAGCATGTTGCGGATTTGGGCAGACCAGTAGTACAGTTGAAGGGAGGGAAGGGCAAGACCACCTTTAGATTCAGGTTTTGATAAAGTGGAAAACTTGATCCTAGGTTTTTTATTGCCCCATATAAATTTGGTGATGCTTTGGTTAGTTGTTTTGAAGAAGGAAACTGGGAGATAGCATGGGAGCATCTGAAATAAGTAGTTCAGTCTAGGGAGGACGTTCATACGGATTACATTAATTCTTCCTACTAAGCTAATTGGGAGGGAGATCCAGGTTTGGAGATCGTTCTTGATTCGATCCAGGAGTGGAAGATAATTTTCCTTAAAAAGGCTATTCAGATCAAGTGTTATGAAGATCCCGAGGTATTGAAACCCGTGTGTTTTCCATTGGAAAGGACAAAGTGTCTTCATAGAGCTGGTGAGTGTAATATTGAGAGGGCAGACAGTGGATTTGTTAAAATTAATCTTATAACCTGAAAACTTGCCATACTGAGCAATTGTTTCTAAAATGAGAGGGAGGGATTTCTCAGGGTTGGATTGTCGTGGGATAATCAGAATTTGTTGGTAACATATGTAAGATGTTTTATATTCATCAAATATGTGTAAGTTAATTCTCATCAGAATGGTATTTTTGTGTAATTCTGTGGTGAGGTTGCAGTTATCTGTTCTATGTCAAAACTAAGTTGCCTGGGCCGCTGAGAGGGGAGAGGTCAAAGTGTCATCATGTGTAAACATATCTTTTACTCCCTACCTTTTCTAGTGGGGAAAGAAGGGTTGCAGTGTTGTTTCTATCTTAAACTATAGCCTCACCCTCCTCTCCGTGAGTTTGTCCAGGAGTTTGTATTTAGAGTGGGTTGTATCTAAATGACAATTTGATATATGCCTGTTGATATGGAGGATTTGGTTTATGGTTTCACGTGTTTGGGAAAGGAGACAAAGCTGAACGATGAGTTATGTCTATGCTGTCTGACTATGTGTGTCTTTGCTATTAAAAGAACTCAGTTGTATTGTAAGGGGGCTCTCAGAGAATTCATGGTTAGACACTGAATCGATCTGAGAGTCACAGGGTTGTGATAGAGCTCATATAATTAAAGATGGACTTTTATAACTAACTCTGACTTGTGTGTGTGGTTTGCTCCCATGATTTGGTAAATAGAGGAAATTTCCACGACAGGATATGTAGAGCAAGACATCATCCGCGTAAAGCGAAATCTTGTGCTGCAGGCCACCTGCAGAAACACCCATAATGCTTGGATTGCTCCTTATCAGCTCTGCCAGAGGCTCCGCCCCCAACAAGTAGAGCAGCGGGGACAGCGAGCACCCTTGTCTTGTGCCCCGTTCCAGAGGGAATCTGTCAGAGTTCAGTCCATTAGTAGTCACCATGGCATTTGGATGACAGTATAGTGATTTGATCCATTTAATAAAATTTGGGCCCATATTGAACTTTTCTAAGACTGAAAACAGAAAGCTCCACTCCATCCTGTCAAACGCCTTCTCAGCATCCAGTGAAGCCAGCAGGACAGGGGTCTTTTGTGCGTTTACTTGATCAATAATATCAAAAAGACGGCGAATGTTATCAGAAGAGTATCTGTCTCTAATAAATCCAGTTTGGTCCGCTTTTATTATTTTGGGAAGAAGAGTGTTTAGTCTTTTGGCGAGCAATTTGGTAATTATTTTATAGTCGAAATCCAACAAGTTTATGGGCCGGAAGGACGAGAAGGATAGGGGGTCCTTGTCCTTTTTTAGCAACACTGTAATGCGAGCTGTGTGCATTGAGTCTGGGAGAACTCCGTTTTTGCAAAAATCCTCCAGCATTGGCATGAAGATAGGGCTGAGCTGGGGCCAAAAAGCTTTGTAGAACTCTCTGGGGAATCCATCTGGGCCTGGGGACTTATTAGGTGGCATGGAGGTAATTGCCTCCAGGATCTCCTCAGGAGTGAAGGGGGAGTTGAGATCTTCCTGGTCGGTCTCTGATAGTTTAGGTAGCGAGATTCCCTCTAGGAAAGAGTGGAGTTCTGCCTCTGTGTGTTTTCTCTCAGAGGTATATAGTTTGCAGTAAAAATCATGAAAAGTTAAATTGATCTTTTTTGGGTCATATGTGACCTCGTCCTCTGCTGTTTGGATAGCCATGATTGTACGCTCTGACTGCTCCTTTTTTAATTGGTAAGCAAGCAATCTACTGGGCCTATTGCTATACTCATGGTATTTCTGTTTAGTAAAGAAAACTTTTTTTTTATCTCCCGAGTGTAGTCCAAATTCAGTTTGGCTTTGGCTGCTTTAAGATGACTCCAGGAGGTGCTGTCTAGGGATTGTTTATGTATTTTTTCACAGCATTCCAGCTCCCTCTCAAGATCTAGCCTGTGTGCTTCCATTGCTTTTTTCTTAGAGGAAGCATATGCAATTAGATGACCTCTTAGTGTGGCTTTAGCAGCGTCCCACATTGTGGCCGGAGAAACAGGAGAGTCTTTATTGTCTTGTGTGTAGTTGTCTATCCATGTAGTTACCAATGTATGGAACTCGTCATTTGATAGCATGGAGGTGTTGAATTTCCAGCTCTTTGACCTCGGGATGTTTTTGCAGAGGTCAAAGCAGAGGTGGACAAAGGCGTGATCTGAAAGTGCTATGGGTCCGATTGTACATGTGGCTGAATTTATGATACTCTTTGGGATAAAAATTTTAATCTATACGGGAGTAGGTGTTATGGACATTAGAGTAGTATGTATAGTCCATAGATGAGCTATTATTCTCTCTCCAGATATCTATCAGTCCCATCTCTTTAGTAAGAGAGTTCAACATCTTTGCAGATCTAGGATTTGTGGTGGGGACTTGAGATGATTTGTCTAGGGTTGGGTTAAGGGTACAATTAAAATCTCCGGCCACCACGCCAAAGGAGACACAATGCTCATTGAACAGGGTTGTAATTTTTGACATGAAGGCAGGAGTATCTGTGTTAGGGGCGTATATGTTTAATATAGTAATTGGTTGACCATATAGTGACCCAGTTATCAAAATAAATCTCCCCTCCGGATCAGATATGTTTTTGTCAATTATGAATGGAACATTTTTATGGATAAGTATGGCTGTGCCTCTACTGTTTGATTTGAAAGATGAGAAATACACCTGTCCCACCCAAGCTCTGCGGAGTTTGGCATGTTCAGCATCACAGAGGTGTGTCTCTTGTAATAGCGCGATGTCTGCTTTTTCCTTTTTTAGAGCACATAGTATCTTTTTTCGTTTTATTGCATGCCCTAGACCATGGCAGTTCCATGTCAATAGATTTAAGGTACTAGTCATCGTCATCGAGCAGTAATCGAACTTTAGTGCAAGTCATCGCTGGGTAAAAGTGGATAGTAATTACAGCTGCGTTCACATAAAAGGAAAATAAATGGTGTACATAAAATAATAATCTCTGAACACCCCAGCCGAGTTCCCAAACAACTCGACACATCCCGTTGGATCTATTACCCCCCGCTCAGTCTCAATTCTGTGTTCCGAATAAAACAAAAACCGGGAACAGTTAGCAACGCACAACGTCTCCTTCTCCCCACCAAAGAAATGCCTCATCCTCTCCACCCCGCATTGAGTAAATAACACAGTTGCCCTCGTCCAGACCCCAGTAAAAGAGGGGAGAAAAATTAAATCAATAGCCCAGCCTACATACATTTGCCTCCCCCAAGGGACATAGGGAACCCCAGGTAATAATAGCAACAACAAAAAAACAGGGAAATAAAAGTAGGCTGAAACATTAGTAGGCCTAGGTTAGGCTATACAGCCCATCCCTCTCAGTTAAAGGACAATAAATATAAATTGGACGGCTATAATGACATTTAAGGGGTGGAAATCTGGATATCGGCTATATGTCGTCTTACCTCCTTTAGTAATGGCATTAATCGCATTTAGTCATTGGTCTGTTTCTCATTGGCCAGGATTGTCTTTCAAAAAACGTTTTGCCTCTTCGGGAGTTTTGAAGTGTCGCAAGGCTCCCTGGTGAAGAATCCTGAGCTCGTTTGGGTATTTGAATCCCCTGAAGATGCCTCGGTCAATGGAGTATTTCTTCACTTCGTCAAATTCTCGGCGCTTTCGGCGTATTCCAGCTGACAGGTCCTGGTGTAAAGCGAGTTTGGCGTTTCCCACTGTGATGGTGTTGTTTTTCGCCGCCTGTAGGACTCGTTCCTTGTCGGTGAATCTCAGGAAACGTATGGTGATTGGGAGCGCTGGTTGTCTGGCTGCTGGTGGGGGGCCTCAGTGCTCGGTGAGCTCTCTCGAGATCTATGGGCCTGTCGGTGGGCAGGTGGAGCCACTCGGGAAGTTTGTCTTGCAGGTAGCGGATCAGTGGCATGTTTCCCTCTTCTTTTTCGCCCAGATTGAATAGAACACAATTATTCCTTCGCCCCCTGTTTTCCAGGTCCTCTGTTTTCTCTTCCAGATGCTCGATTTTCTTTTTAGCATATGCTATTGTTTCCATGGCATCTGTCAATAAGTTTTCCATGGATAGGATTCGCCCCTCTGCCTCGTCCAGGCGCCCCGCGTTTATGGTTATCTTGTTGTTGATGTCAGGCAAAGCGTTTTCCAGGATTGTCACCTTGCCCCCTATCGCACTGAGCTGAGAATTAATGGCATCTAATTGAGTGTTTAGTTCTGTACGTTGGGATCTCAACTCAGAAAGGATGTCTTCGACAGAGTGCGAGGTTGGCATTCGTTGTGCCTCGTGGGGGAGCGGGTTCTCTTGCTCCTGGCGCTAGTTTTTTCTGAAGCTAGCTTCTTCTTGGAGGCTTTTTCCGTCGCTAATACTCGAGTCCGGGTAAAAATGTCACCTGTAGTGTGTCGCCTTTTTTAGCCGCCATGACTTTTTCTTGCTAAAGCTAAATGAGTGTGAACTTGGAGTGGAGGTAAGATTAGGAATTGGAAACTACTTGTGCGGAGCTCTTAGTTCATGCGGCCATCTCGTTCAAGGGTCACGTGATCCCCCCACCTGTGATATTTTTAAAAGACTGACAGGTTACTTTAATTGTGTGTGTGTGTGTGTTAGTGCGCATGTGTATCATCACCGGTGATCAAAGCCTCATTTATAACCTGATTTTGGATTCTGGAATCATCTGGCAGCTAGCATCTAGAGTGTGGAGGAACAAGGATATCCAAACGGGAGTGAACACATCACATAATCAAATAAAATGATATTTGTCACGTGCGCCGAATACATCAAGTGTAGATCTTACAGTGAAATGCTTACTTACAAGCACATAACCAACAATGCAGTTTTAAGAAAAATACCCCACAAAAATAACTAAAATAAAAAAAGAAATAAAAGTAGCAAATAATTAAAGAGCAGCAGTAAAATAACAATAGTGAGGCTATATACAGGGGGGTACCGGTACAGAGTCAATGTGCGGAGGCACCGGTTAGTCAAGGTAATATGTACATGTGGGTAGAGTTATTAAAGTGACTATGCATAGATAATAACAGAGTAACAACCATTTGATGAGATGTTCAGGAGTCTTATGGCTTGGGGGTAGAAGCTGTTTAGAAGCCTCTTGGACCGAGACTTGGCGCTCTGGCCCCGCTTGCCTTGCAGTAGTAGAGAGAAGAGTGTAGAACCTTTTGAGGATCTGAGGACCCATGCCAAATCTTTTCAGTCTACTGAGGGGGAATAGGTTTGTCGTGCCCTCTTCACGACTGTCGTGGTGTGCTTGGACCATGTTAGTTTGTTGGTGATGTGGATATAAGGAACTGGAAGCTCTCAAACTGCTCCACTACAGCCCTGTCAATGAGAATGGGGGCGTGCTAGGTCCTCTTTTTCCTGTCGTCCACAATCATCTCCTTTGTCTTGATCACGTTGAGGGAGTGGTTAGAGAGAACACAGTAGACAGTTTGTGTTCAAAGATGATTGATGACCTATTTTATGTGTCATGTGGTTATGCCCATATATGTACATCCTGTCTTTCCATTCTCACACTATCGAGTGAGTGCTTATGTAACCTGATAGTGCATCTGGTTATGTTTTTGTTAAAGTTGTCAAGATGATTGATGTGTAGTGCCCTTGTTGAACTATGGAATGTGTTTGAACATTTTGTGTGTGTGTGTGTGTGTGTGTGTGTGTGTGTGTGTGTGTGTCTCTGTGGGTTGACACACAGAGAGATAATCCTGATCAAGGAGCAAAATGCCTTATTTTATAAGAATACAGTTAAAAATAAATGTTTTAAGGGGTAATAAAGTGTTGTATTGTTTGATAATAATATGTATGTTTTATAAACATTTTAGTAAAAAAGGTATAGTATAATATTGCATAGCACACATTTTAACAATGGTAATATGTTTAAAGGTCTGTACAGTAGGCATTTCGGAATGAACATTCATTTTAGAATGAAATTTTATATTTAAAAATAAAATGTATCTAACAATGAATGGAATATCTCTCTCTCTCTCTCTCTCTCTCTGTATCTCTGTCTCGGTTTCTCAACACAGGAGAAAGGGTTCCGGGAAGATGTGTGTGTGTGTGTGTGTGTGTGTGTGTGTGTGTGTGTGTGTGTGTGTCTGGGGTGTGTGTGTGTGTGTGAGGCGGGTACTGGGGCGATCTCATGACCTCTGTCTCTCCCCTCGGGAGTGCGAACGTGTGGGTATGCTTGTAGGAACCAATGGTTTTTAAACCTGTCTAACCTCTGACCTTCCAAAAGACTTCTCAGCATATCCTTGTGAATGGTCAACAAACGTTTACAGCCCTTACACAGTAGGTTACTATATGTACATATTGGTACCTCATAACAACACAGTATGTTACTGTACTGTATGTCCATAATGGTACCCCATAACAAATGTTGACTTTTTTTTCCAGAGGATGTCCCTTGGGACTGTCACCTGTGGTGGCTGTCTCATTCAATCATGCCATCCTGTTTTTGAAAGGGTAATCGTACTTATGACTTAAACAGATCCATTTTACCCCCTTTAATGCAATGGGCTATTTCAATAAGGGGCAAACAGAGCGTTTCATGGTAGTCTTAAACAAATCTACTGAGAAAACAAAAGTATACACCTCACACACATGGTTATGGACTTAAAAAAGAAGACACCAGTAACCAGTAACATGTCAGATATGGTTTAAATGTATTCATTTTTGAGTTTGCAACACACCACTTTAAATACATCACAGAAGACTGAAATGTAACAAAACGCCTAGTGTGTTTATTAAGATGTCCAAAAATGTCTCTAAAATGTCACCTATTTATTTTCATGCATATAACTTGTCAACAAGTATTTTTATGACCAAAGTCACATTCTTTAGAGTAGACATTAAAAAAAAATGATTTCATGATTGTTTGATAGTAGATCCCTGAATAGTCAAAAAACTCTTCAAATAGACGTATGTTTCTAGCACAAAATATCTTACAGGTAGGCCCTCTTTCACTCTCTCATCATGTCACAAGCGAACAGGCTCCCAGAGGCAGGGCCATAAAAGGCCCCAGCTCACTCAAGTGCCCCTCCCCTCTCTAACAGCCATCATCAGCCCAGAACAGCATGAAGACCGAACAGCTAAAAGATCATCTGGGAATCCTCCCTCCCCCATGGAGCTTGTTGAAGGTGAGTTGAATATTTGTATAAAGATAATATATTATTTAAGAATGATTTGTCTTAATTGTTTTCATTGACATATGTTTTTTTTATGAAGGCTATTTATCCATTGAGCACTAGCCATTGTTTTTATCCATACTGTTTGTAGACAATAGCTTCTGCCCTCTTAGGTTCTATTTCACCCTCTTATTATATCAAAACCACTCAGACTAGAAAGTACGATTAGAAACTATGGCCAACTATGTTCAAACTATGATTAGAAACGATAATTAGAAACTATGACAAACTATGATAATAGACTGTGAACCATGATGAAGCCATGTATGTGTGTGAGTGGTGATCTATTATTTAATTGTGTAATATTACACCAAAGTAACCAATATTTAACAACCTTTAAATGTTTTGTATTGCAACAGCTATGAAAGACAATGACATCCACTTTTTAGGCAAAATATTAATATAATGTGTTACATAGTGTGTATCTGTGATAACTTTATGTAATAGAATCTCTCTCTCTCTCTCTCTCTCTCTCTCTCTCTGAAAAAAGACATCACATTAACTCCTGAGTGTTGAACTTTTGCTCACTCTATAGCCACCCTGGTATTTACAGTGGGGCAAAAAAGTATTTAGTCAGCCACCAATTCTGCAAGTTCTCCCACTTAAAAAGATGAGAGCGGCCTGTAATTTTCATCATAGCTACACTTCAACTATGACAGACAAAATTAGAAAAATAATCCAGAAAATCACATTGTAGGATTTTTAATGAATTTATTTGCAAATTATGGTGGAAAATAAGTATTTGCTCAATAACAAAAGTTTATCTCAATACTTTGTTATATACCCTTTGTTGGCAATGACAGAAGTCAAATGTTTTCTGTAAGTCTTCACAAGGTTTTCACACACTGTTGCTGGTATTTTGGCCCATTCCTCCATGCAGATCTCCTCTAGAGCAGTGATATTTTGGGGCTTTTGCTGGGAAACACAGACTTTCAACTCCCTCCAAAGATTTTCTATGGGGTTGAGATCTGGAGACTGGCTAGGCCACTCCAGGACCTTGAAATACTTCTTACGAAGCCACTCCTTCGTTCCCCGGGCAGTGTGTTTGGGATCATTGTCATGCTGAAAGAGCCAGCCACGTTTCATCTTCAATGTCCTTGCTGATGGAAGGAGGTTTTCACTCAAAATCTCACGATACATGGCCCCATTCATTCTTTCCTTTACACGGATCAGTCGTCCTGGTCCCTTTGCAGAAAAACAGCCCCAAAGCATGATGTTTCCACCCCCATGCTTCACAGTAGGTATGGTGTTCTATGGATGCAACTCAGCATTCTTTGTCCTCCAAACACGACGAGTTGAGTTTTTACCAAAAAGTTATATTTTGGTTTGATCTGATCTGATCCTATCCTAGGCTGTAATTGAAAATAAGAATTTGTTCTTAACTTACTTGCCTAGTTAAATAAATAACGAAAGACATGAAAACTGTCTCCAACATTGTGTTTAGCTATGTATAAAACTTTCATATTGGCAGTAAGGTCATTGAGAATATAACAATATACAATAGTTTAGGAGGTTTAGGGATAAATATAGTGAAGGATCATGAATGTTAAAGATTTGTTCACAGTAGGGATTCTGAAAGAAGGGGATTAGAACCCCAAAGTAATAGCGGTAAGAAAGATCATGAAGGTCATTTCAGATTCAGGTTTAGGGAGGTAATAACTTTATGGAAACCACTATTCACACTATGTGGATTATAAACATGTACAGACATAGAGAACCATCACATCATGGTGTAACAGGGATGAATGGCTATTCAATGTACAACAGTAGTCTTCTGTTACAAGCAATACGTATTTAATATGTTTACATACATCCATGACTGAATGGTTTCACAAACTCCTTTAAAGCTTTGTAAGTAAGTTGTAACAGGCCTCATTCAGCTGTCGGAATTCATCTAGAGACACCAAAACATCAATGTTTAGAGAAGCTTGGAGATTATATCACAAGTAAGGGGCAAAGAGCTGATTTACCTAACTCTGTACATACCAAAGGAATTTCCAGAGCTAGCAATCCCTGAGACTGTGTAGGATAACTCCGACTCGTACGTCTAATGGTTATTGTAGATGTTAGCTACAGAGGGAGTTTACAGTACGTCAAAGAGCTTTATAAAGGTAAAGAGAGCAATGAATGGACCTACGTGACCTCAAAGAGGGTCAGCCTACTTTCTGATAGAGAATGCAGGGATGTGTACTGAGCCTGTACCCATAATAAAACAAAGGGCTCTATGGTCAAATGCATCTAAAGGCTCTAATGACGTGGCAGCTGAAGTTCATATAGATGATTTCGCCATAGTCCAGGTCCAGTAAGAACATCACTTGAATGATCTGCTTTGTACTATTAAGCAAGAGGCCTGACAAATGTCTATATAAGAAGCCCTTTTTATATTCAGCTTCTTAATTAACTATCTCATCAATATGTTTTCTAAATGTCAGCTTAACATCTATGCATATACAACATACTAGGTAGATACACTTCAAGCATTAGAATAATTATTGTACACTCTAGAAAACATATACTTAGTTTTCCATGTATTCAATAATAATTTAAGGTAAATAAAGGTTCTGCAAAATAATGACAGCATACTGTAATTCAGATAGAGCATGATCAGCAGGGCGGGCAATAGAGAACACAACTGTATCGTCTGCATACAGGTGCAGGTAAAACTTTGTTATTATTATATATTTCTGACAAAACAATATTATTAATGTATACAATGTAGTTGTTTAGACATTCTAACATAACACAATATCTAGATACAAAAAACAGTATATGCAACATTTGAACAACAATTTCGACCCCCTCGGGTTACGAGGTATTTGACATGACGAGACATTGGCATATTTTAGTATTTTTTTTATTGACATGTTTATAACACAAAAGTATATTTTTAGAGTGGAGGGAAATATTGCTTATGTTAAACTGTAGAGAACAAGAACCTTTGAATCAAAGAGTCACTGATGTTTTATACACAGTACTACACATATCTAGAAGGCTCGTTCTGACAATAAACAAGAAGTTTTAACATTTCAAACGAGGATGTCAAGACAGGTCCGCACTGTAGTACTACACTATTACACTGTTATATACTACTAATGTTCTAGTATCTAGGATGTTAAGTAATATCTATAGGGGGGAACATGTACAAGATATAACACATTCCCCACAGCATCTAAGGATGCATACACTGACACTGACATTGTATTATGTTATCTGACAATAGCATAAGTAAATGCTAAGTATGTGTACAATTTTGTTTAAAAGTTCAGAATATGTCTCTTGTGAATTTTGAGATGGGGTACATATATTATGTTTTTCAATTTCTTACGCATTTTTAATAATACTTGTGAGTTGTAGACATATTTTGATTTAGTTCAGCATTGAGTAGTTTTTTTACATGTAGATCTTCACAACCTAATACATACAACTTTTTTCATTCCCCCATGGCTATATAAACCCAACTCTAGGTTTAATTTGTGTTATAATAATGATCCAAAGTTTAAAAAAACTTGTTTTCAATGGTTTTCTATGGGATTCCCTTATTAATAGAAACCTGGTTGCAGTTCCTATGGCTTCCACTAGATGTCAACAGTCTTTAGAAATTGTTCAATGTTTTTCTTTTAAGAAATGAAGAAGTAGTGCTGTTCATTGTAAGTGTCACTCCAGGTGGACTCTACTGTTTTGGTGCGTGTGAACTGGAGCGAGCTTCACATTGTTTTTATCCGGTATTAGAAACAGTTTATTCCGTCTTTAATTTTTTCGATTATTTACATTTTAGGGTACCTGAGGTTGGATTAGGAACGTTGTTTGAAATGTTTGGACCAGCCTTTGGAAGCTTGGTGCATGTACAAATAAAATAAAAATAAAATAACAAAATTCAACCATTGATGGATGGTGACAAAAATAATGACATTGCCAGCAGCCATGTTAAGGTTTTCAAAGTTTTATTGGTGGAGTTTATGGATTTGCATGTGGCTGTGCATTATACGATGCCTGCATAGGAAAGAGGATCTGATCATGCCTATTAGTATTCTTGATCAATTCTTGATCCAAAAAGACACACAACTGTTATGGGGTTAATTCCACATCTGCTTGCATTATGCTAATACACTATCAAGCAATGCAAGCAGATGTGGAATTAACCCCATAACAGTTGTGTCTTTTTGGATCAAGAATTGAACATAAATAATACAATTTAAGTAAAGTATAAAATAAACAGTATTATCCTAAATTGAGACATGAATAAAAAAGTGTTTTCACATCATCAAAATCTTTCAGAATGTACCTGTTTTCCATATAGAATGACATGTATACAGATTATATTACAACTTTTTGTGTTTGTCTAAATGATTGTTCTTCCGTAAATAGGAAACTCAAGTGTGTTTGTCCGAGAAACATTAACTAGATAGTTGTTTTATGTTTGTGAAACCTTGAAATGAACACAATGAGAAGTGATTTTGTAACACTAGTTTTGAATGGGTAATTGTATCGCATATACATCATTGTATGTTTTAATTAGCGCTCATATAAACAGTTATCACTGCCCACTGTAAACCCATTCTTGTAAATTGGAGCTACTGTACATGATTGTCTGGGGCTGCTGTACAGATTTGAGCACTTGACAAGACGTTGACATTTCTGGGTATATCTCACCTGTAATATAATAATAAAGATTATGATAATAATAATATTGTTATATTATTTTTTTGAATACTACACATCTGTCAATCAACCAAATGCATTTCGTAAAAGCCCTTTTTGCATCAGCAGTTGTCACAGTGTTTTACAGATACCCAGTCTAAAAATCTAAGATCCATCAATGCATATGCCGAAGCACAGCATCTAGGAAACACTCCCTAGAAGTCATGAACCTAGGATTAAAACTAGAGAGGAACCATTAAAACTAGAGAGGAACCATTAAAACTAGAGAGGAACCATGCTCCATGGTTGTGCTGAGTGGACATTTAAGAGTACATGTGCCCCTTATTGTTAGGTTCTATTACATCCAGTTATCACAGATACACACTATGTAACACATATTTTGCCTAAAAAGTGGCTGTCATTGTCTTTCATAACTGTTGCAATACAAAACGTTTAAAGGTTGTTAAATATTTGTTACTTTGGTATACATTCAGTGAAATGTTATACATTGAGAAAGAGAGAGAGAGTGTAATATTACACAATTAAATAATAGATCACCACTCACACACACATACATGGCTTCATCGTTCAGTTTATTATCATAGTTTGCCATAGTTTCTAATCGTACTTTCTAGTCTGAGTGGTTTTGATATAATAAGAGGGTCAAATAGAACCTAAGAGGGCAGAAGCTATTGTCTACAAACAGTATGGATAAAAACAATGGCTAGTGCTCAATGGATAAATAGCCTTCATAAAAAAAAAAAAAACACGTCAATGAAAACAATTAAGACAAATCATTCTTAAATAATATATATCTTTATACAAATATTCAACTCACCTTCAAAAAGCTCCACGAGGGAGGGAGGATTCCCAGATGATCTTTTAGCTTGTTACGGACAACTAGGTGTGGTGGGTGGAATCAGGCGCAGAGAGCAAGGTTCAGTCGTTTCTTCCAATTTATTCCCCAGCACAACAAAACAGTCACGCCAACACACAGGTTGTTGTTGTTGGCAACATATGTTGCCAGTCCAAAACAGGACAAACTAGTCCGGAGAATAAATACACGAAAATAAATCACACCATCAAACACAAAGTAACAATGACAAGCCCGCACAAATACCCAGCGGGCCTAGTGCCCTTAAATACCCTACAAACAAAACCTAATACTAAACAGGTGTACCCAATTACCCAATACAAACGGAAAGGGAATCGATGGCAGCTAATAGGCCGGCGACGACGACCGCCGAGCACCGCCCGAACAGGAAGAGGCACCATCTTCGGCGAGGTTCGTGACATAGCTGTTCGGTCTTCATGCTGTTCTGGGCTGATGATGGCTGTTAGAGAGGGGAGGGGCACTTGAGTGAGCTGGGGCCTTTTATGGCCCTGCCTCTGGGAGCCTGTTCGCTTGTGACATGATGAGAGTGAAAGAGGGCCTACCTGTAAGATATGTTGTGCTACAAACATACCTCTATTTGAAGAGTTTTTTGACCATTCAGGGATCTACTATCAAACAATCATGAAATCATTTTTTTTGTTATTGTCTACTCTAAAGAATGTGACTTTGGTCATAAAAATACTTGTTGACAAGTTATATGCATGAAAATAAAGATGCTTAAAATATGTGACATTTTAGAGACATTTTTGGACACTATTAAGGGCCTCTTAGGCCTTGTTATGGATAAATGTCTATAAAGATATGTTGGTATAAGATATCTGCTCTATTTTTGGGTCCCATGTTGACCAGATGTTGGGGAATCACTGGTGGGGAATATTGCCCAACTGAGCATCTCAGTGTACATCTTAATAAACACACTAGGCGTTTTGTTATATTTCAGTCTTCTGTGATGTATTTAAAGTAATGGGTTGCAAACTCAAAAATGAATACATTTAAACTATATCTGACATGTTACTGGTTACTGGTGTCTTCTTTTTTAAGTCCATAACCATGTGTGTGAGGTGTATACCTTTGTTTTCTCAGTAGATTTGTTTAAGACTACCATGAAACGCTCTGTTTGCCCCTTATATAAACAACCCAGTGCATTAAAAGGTCATTAAAGGGGGTAAAATGGATCTGTTTAAGTCATAAGTACAATTACTCTTTCAAAAACAGGATGGCATGATTGAATGAGACAGCCACCACAGGTGACAGTCCCAAGGGACATCCTCTGGGGGAAAAAATGTACATTTGTTATGGGGTACCACTATGTACATATAGTAAGTAACCTACTGTGTTGTTATGGGGTACCACTATGTACATATAGTAACCTACTGTGTTGTTATGAGGTACCACTATGTACATATAGTAAGTAACCTACTGTGTTGTTATGGGGTACCACTATGTACATATAGTAACCTACTGTGTAAGGTCTGTAAACGTTTGTTGACCATTCACAAGGATAGTCTTTTTTGTAGGTCAGAGGTTAGACAGGTTTAAAAACCATTGGTTCCTACAAGCATACCCACACGTTCGCACTCCCAAGGGGAGAAACAGAGGTCATGAGATCGCCCCAGTACCCGCCTCACACACACACGCACACGCCCATCTTCCCGGAACCCTTTCTCCTGTGTTGAGAAACCGAGACAGAGATACAGAGAGAGAGAGAGAGAGAGAGAGAGAGAGAGATTCCATTCATGGTTAGATACATTTTATTTTTAAATATAATATTTAATTCTAAAATGTTAATACCGAAATGCCTACTGTACAGACCTTTAAACATACTACCATTGTTAAAATGTGTGCTATGCAATATTATACTATACCTCTGTACCGTCTATAACTTTTTTTACTAAAATGTTTATAAAACATACATATTATTATCAAACAATACGACACTTTATTACCCCTTAAAACATGTTTTTTAACTGTATTCTTATAAAATAAGGCATTTTGCTCCTTGATCAGGATGATCTCTCTGTGTGTCAACTCACAGCTCGTGACACCTACCATGCACCTACCATACACCTACCATGCAGCCTGGGGACGCACACACACACACACTCACACACACACACACAGACAGAGGGCAAGAGGAAGAACTGTCATTCACTGAAGGTAAATACATTTTTATTTTTAAAAAACCCTTGTATTTTCTTCTAAAATGTTCATACGTAAATGCCATTTATATCCTTTAAATGTTTACATGTATAATTATTCTTTAATTCCTTTCTTAAAAAATAATGTTATCAGCATGTTTCTCTGCTTGTAACCGAACGACCTCCCACACACAACCCCATGTTGGGGGGTGACATAGGTCATTAGCTCCCCCCCGGACGCTACAGATCCTTGTCAACACACACACACACGGAGAGCGAGAGAGATAGCGATTTCATTCATTGTAGTTAAATCACAATACACCTAAAATTGGTCTAGGAGCCATGTTTTATTTCTTTCTTCTTTGGAGTCTTCAGTGGTTTATCTCTCTCGATGTTTCTTGTCGCTCGTAGTGTTCACAGCTCTTTACTTATACTGACCAATGCACAACCCCCCCAGAAATGACTGTTTCATATACATTATCATAAACAGCAGAGACTCACTACTCTGCTCTTTAAAATGTTCAACAAGGTCACTACACATCAATCCTCTTTATAGACCTCTTCTCTATAGGCTGTCTCGTCGTTGTCTGTGATCAGGCCTACCACTGTGAGCCATGACCAGCCTTTCAAAGCACTTCATGGCTACAGACGTGAGTGCTACGGGTTGGTAGTCATTTAGGCAGGTTACCTTAGTGTTCTTGGGCACAGAGACTATGGTGGTCTGCTTGAAACATGTTGGTATTACAGACTCAGACAGGGAAAGGTTGAAAACATCAGGGAAAATACTTGCCAGTTGGTCAACGCATGCTCAGAGTACCCATCCTGGTAATCCGTCTGGCCCTGATGTCTTACACACATCAACTATGGAGAAGGTGATCACACAGTGGTCCTGAACAGCTGAGGCTCTCATGCATGTTTCAGTGTTTCAGCGGCTGTGCTTCCCTTTGTAGTCTGTAATAGTTTGCAAGCCCTGAAGCCGGTGTAGTACGATTCGATCTTAGTCCCGTGTTGACACTTTGCCTGTTTGATGGTTCGTCGAAGGGCATAGCGGGATTTCTTATAAGGTTCCGGTTTAGAGTCCCGCTCCTTGAAAGCGGCAGCTCTACCATTTAGCTCAGAGCGACTGTTGCCTCTAATCCATGGCTTCTGGTTGGGGTATGTACGTACAGTCACTGTGGGGACGACGTCATCGATGCACTTATTGATGAAGCCAGTGACTGATGTGGTGTACTCCTCAATGCCACCTGAAGAATCCCGGACCATACTCCAGTCTGTGCTCGCAAAACAGTCCTGTAGCTTAGCATCTGCTTCATCTGACCACTTTTTTATTGACTGTCAATCGTGCTTCCTGCTTTAGTTTATGCTTGTAAGCAGGAATCAGGAGGATAGAATTATAGTCAGATTTTCCAAATGGAGTGTGAGGGAGAGCTTTATACCCATCTCTGTGTGTGGAGTAAAGGTGGTCTAGAGTTTTTTTTCTCCTCTGGTTGCACATTTAACATGCTGATAGAAATGAGGTTAAACAGATTTCAGTTTGCCTGCATCAAAGTCCCCAGCCACTAGGAGAGCCGCCTCTGGAAGAGCGTTTCCTGTTTGCTTATGGCCGTGTACAGCTCATTGAGTGCGGTCTTAGTACCAGCATCGGTCTGCGATGGTATATAGACAGATACAAAAAATATAGATGTAAACTCTCTTGGTAAATAGTGTGGTCTACAGCTTATCATGAAATACTCTACCTCAAGTGAGCATAATCTCGATACTTCCTTAGATTTCATGCACCAGCCATTGTTTACAAATATGCATAGGCTGCCACCCCTTGTCTTACCAGAAGCCACTGTTCTGTCCTGGTCAAATAAATTAAAGCTGTATGTTAATCATGTCGTTATTCAGCCATGACTCTGTGGAACATAAGATATTACAGTTTTTAATGTGCCGATGGTAGGATATACGTGCTCGTAGTTTGTCTATTTTATTATTGGGAGGGAGGTGTGGATTTCGTCATCTATTGCTCTGGTGGGGCGGCATGCAAATTGGAGCTGGTCTTGGGTGTCTGCGTTGATGGAGTTGATTTGTGCCTTAACCAATCTCTCAAAGTACTTCATGATTTCAGATGTGAGTGCTACAGGCCGGTAGTCATTGTGGCATGAAGCCTTAGAAATCTTGGGAACAGAATTGATGATGGTCATCTTAAAACGTGGAGATTACAGACTGGGACAAGGAGAGGTTGAAAATTACCATGAATATGCCTGCCTGCTATTCAAATCAAATGTTATTGGTCACATACACGTGTTTAGCAGATATTATTGCGGTTGTAGCGAAATGCTTGTTTCTAGCTCCGACAGCGCAGTAATATCTAACAATTTCGCAACATATACCAAATACACACAAATCTGAGTAAAGGAATGATGAATTAAGAATATTTAAATATATGGATAAGCAATGTCAGAGCGGCATAGACTAAGATACAGTAGAATAGACTACAGTTTTTAAACACAGCAAAAAAATAAACATCCCTTTATCAGGACCTTGTCTTATAAAGATAGGGTCCCTGCTCATCTACGTGAATGTGCCTTAGGCATGCTACAAAAAGGCATGAGGACTGCAGATGTGGCCAGGGCAATAAATTGCAATGTCCGTAATGTGAAACCCCTAAGACAGCGCCACAGGGAGACAGGACGGTCAGTGGCAGACCACGTGTAACAACACCTGCACAGGATCGGTACATCCGAAAATCACACCTGCGGGACAGGTACAGGATGGCAACAACAACTGCTCGAGTAACACCAGGAATGCACAATCCCTCCATCAGTGCTCAGACTGTCCGCAATAGGCTGAGCGAGGCTGGACTGAGGGCTTGTAGGCCTGTTGTAAGGCAGATCCTCACCAGACATCACCAGCAACAGCGTCGCCTATGGGCACAAACCCCCCGTCGCTGGACCAGACAGGACTGGCAAAAGTGCTCTAAACTGATGAGTCGCAGTTTTGTCTCACCAGAGGTGATGGTCGGATTCACGTTTATAGTCGAAGGAATGAGGTTTACACCGAGGCCTGTACTCTGGAGCAGGATTGATTTGGAAGTGCAGGGTCCGTCATGGTCTGGGGCGATGTGTCACAGCATCATCGGACTGTGCTTGTTATCATTACAGGCAATCTCAACGCTGTGTGTTACAGGGAAGATATTCTCCTCCCTCATATGGTACCCTTCCTGCAGGCACATCCTGTCAGTGATGGAAGCCAGTAGCTATGGAGTGAACCGCGACACCGATGCCCACTCACTGACATAATCTTGCTCGCTTCAAAACCAGCATTGGCCAGTTTCTGGACTGTCATTGTCCTGATGCTGTGATTTGTGTATGTAGTTCTTCCTGCTGCCCTGCAGATCTTAGGTAGAAGTTCTGCCAGATAGTTCATGCCCATTTGCTCTGACATGTACCAGATCGGGCGTTCTCCAGGCATTTCTATAGATATTTCTCCAGTGATGCCACCGGGCATAGTGGCTTCCCTGGCTGCTTGAACATGAATCCACTCTTGTACCCCCTGCCCCTCTCCCGTAGGTCCAGATGATTCTTTGTGGCCTGTTATAATATTGTTTTCCAATAGCCTAATTACGAGTTCAAATTATGAACAACAAACCTTAAAACGCTTTACGAGGAATGAGTTAGAGTTTAGTTGTCTGTTCCCCTCTTTTCCTCTTCGACCCAGATGTTACCGGAGGTCAAACCACACCTTCTCGACCAGACCCCATGGTGTACCGGGATTCAGATCCTGGGAGTGTTGGAGCGGGGCCATGTCCTTCTCGGTGATTGGAGGGTGGCTGTTTGATATATTTTCCTTGCCTTCTTAGCTGTTTGATGTTGCCCAGAAATACATGATTCGAAGTGGTAAATTCAGCGTCCTTCATAAGGCATCAGCTGCGACCGATGGGTGTGTAATTCAGAAACGGGTTGAGCCCACTCCGGAGTGCCAGGTAGCTACTTACCGTAATTGCTGGACTATTAAGCGCACCTGAATATAAACCGCACCCACTGAATTATTTAAAAAATATGTATTTTGTACATAAATACGCCGCATATGTCTATAAGCCGCAGGTGCCTACCGGTACATTGAAACAACTTAACTTTACACAGCCTTTAAACGAAACACGGCTTGTAACAACAATAAATAGGCTTTAACGAAACACGGCTTGTAACAAAAATTAAAACAGTAGCCTACCAAGACTCCTCCTGTGCACTGAAACCACTGAAGTCATCTCCTTCGGTGTCGGAGTTGAATAGCCTCAGAATTGCTTCATCCGATGTTGGATCGTTTTCATTGTCGCTCTCGTCTCTTTCATCCGGAGGCAAATACCCCGCTGAGCTCATGCTGCCCCTTCAACACGCAGCAGTCCAGCCTTTCGAAACCCGTTGATGATAGTGGATTTTTTGACAATGCTCCACGCTGTCAGGACCCACTGGCAGACTTGACCATAAATTGCTCTTCGCATGCGGCCCGTTTTAGTGAAGGATTTCTCCCCACTTGTCATCCAAGCCTCCCACTGAAGACGGAGCGCCACCTTAAATGCACGATTTACGCTGATGTCCAGATCGATCGCCTTCAACTTGAAAGCTGCATCATATGCATTTTTTCGTGTCTTTACCATGATGAGGTGACAAAATTACCACCGTAATCAGAATGATGGGAAGTTTGAGCGCGCTCGATTTACGTCACATTATGTGACGGTGCTGTTTTTTGGCGGCGGCATGAATCTTGCGAAAGCGGGAAAAATCCATAAATTAGCCACGTCATCGTATAAACCGCGAGGTTCAAAGTGTGGGAATAAAGTAGCGGTTTATAGTCCAGCAATTACGGTATGTACTGCTCCACCTTCCCATTTCGTTAATTTCCATTAAAATGTTGGAGAAGGATGTTAAACTTTTCCTTAGTGACAGTTTTGAAGTCAACAACGTTTTTCTTCTCTGCTAGCCAGCCCTCGAAGCAACGGACAGCCCAGTTTGTATTCTTATGTGTTTTTTTCCCGTTGTGTCTTTTCTCTAGGTCATTCAATGCAGTTTCCCCCAAATCTGCATGCCTGGGTATTACTGCCATCTATTTTTATTCATCTATAGTCATGCCGCCAAAAAGATCAGAAGAAATCTTCCATTCATCCATTTTAGTTTTCGCAAACAAAGTATCGATTTAGCACGTCAACTGAAAAAAAGTTGACTATGTTGCTCAATTTCCTGTCTGACTCGTTTATTTGGGACGATGGAGATCGCAATACAATATTGAAAAGGTCGGAGAGACAGACAGCAGGGTTTATACAAATCTCTGCTGTTGAAAACCAAATGCTAATCTAAAAGAAATGGTAGATAATGTCTAGATACTTTTTTATAGTAGAGATTAAGTTTATACCTTTCCTGGCAGGGTTGATGAGACAGTGGGTTGCGCATTGAGATGGACTATAGTAAATGGGCATTTCAACGTCATAGATTTAGCCGGTGGTAACTTGTGAAATAGACACAGGCTGGAATGCGGTTTTACCCAATCAGCATTCAGGATTAGTCCCACCGGTTGTATAAAGGTCAATATACTAATGTCAATGTAGCCTTTCAAGGTCAATGTAGCCTTTCAAGGTCATTGTAGTCTTTTGGACATTTGTTTTGCAGACAGAATGAAGTAAGATTGGAATGAAAGTTCTCATTTCAATGTTTTCATATTGTGGTTGTATCATTTCACTTAAATGTAAAGGCCTATACTGTTTATAGACGCAATATGCACCTTTTGTGTGACAAAAAGCTTGAAAGAATGTAAGTGCACTGGTTGAGTTTTATATTACTTTGAACTATACACAGGGTTCATTGGCTGTCGCCATAGCAAAACCCTTTTTGGTTCCAGGTCGAACTCGTTTGGGTTCCATGTAAAACCCTCTGGGTAAAGGGTTCTACATGGAACCCAAAAGGGTTCTACCGAGATCAACAACGGTTCTACCTGGAACAAAAAAGGGGTGTCATGACGCCAGGCGAAGAACCCTTTTCGTTACTGTAATAGATAGAGCCTTTTTTCCCCCAAGAGTGTACATGTAACACACAACAGTGCACACTTCTATTAGATAAACTAGTCTCATTGATAGCTATGCATCATGTTTTTGCATTCTAACTGACATTGATATAAAGTCACTCATTTGATGTGACCTTATGGTTCTGTGTATTTATGCTTTTCTGCTTTAGCTGGCTCTCTTTGAGATTTCTGGGTAAAATGAAGGTAAATAAATACATAATAATTTTTCATTATTTCATTTCCTTTTGGCAATTGTTGACATTTTATTTATATCTGTGACACAAATATACCAGTTGTGTTATTTATTGTGTCAAAAATACTTTGGAGGGACGCGATTTGCGACTGACATGTTTTCCGTTTGCTCCCACGTTATTCTTAAAGTTTATGTGAATTTTGCAGCAGAACCGTAAATATTAGTTAGGTGATCCCTTTCCGTAAAAATCAAGACTACTTTGCTTTCGAATGTCAGCATGTTGACGAAACATAAGCCCAAAAACATGTCTTTGAGAAAACCCGGCCTACAAGACCCACTCTCATCACCGCCCTCTCCTGAGTCCCGGGGACTCACACTTTACCTGGGGGTGCGGCTTGGTCTGGAGGCGCTGAAATGAACTTTCTCGAGACCGTCAAACTACTACGCTCTGACATAGTTGAAATGAAAATGGAGGTAGTTGCTACGATTAAGGCCCGAATACAGGAGGTCTCTGATACTTTCAAATCAGATCTAACCATCCTGCGGAACGAGACGGTGCCAGCAATCACATCACTCAAAACAACAACTGCGTCACACACTACAACGATTGCAGCACTGGAGACCTCCGCTACCAATGTCTCCGACTTAACTTCATCCATGGAGGCTGACATGAAACGCCTAGCTGCGGATTTGAAAAAGGTGAAGGAGAGCTGTGTGAGTTTAGAGGGATTCTCTCGCCGCAATAACCTGAAACTTGTATCGGTCCCAGAGTCAGCGGAAATGCCTCGCGCCACGGATTTAGTTTCTGGGCTGCTGAAGGATGTTCTTGCCTGCGATGAGAAGCCCCTTATTGATCGTGCCCACCGCTGCGCCCAAAGCCTCGGGATGGTGAGAGTCCCCGTGACATAATTCTTCGAGTGCACTTTTTCCATGAGAAGATCGAGATTCTCCGAGGAGCCCGCAATACCACTCTGAGCTTTCAAGGACAGAGCTTCTTCATCTACCAGGACTACTCCCCCACTGTTTCCAGGCAGCTCGCAGCTTTCGACAGGCCAAACGACTACTACGGGACCATCCAGGTGTGAAGTGTGGACTGAGATTCCAGGCCTGTTTATGGCTATCTCATGATGGTAAAGACTACACATTTGAGTCTCCGGCTGAGGCTATGGCTCACATTCAACGTCACATCAAGAAGTATTGAACTTGCTCATAGATCAGCAACTGTTGCTTGAGAACTGTGGATAGTAAGTCCAATTATGTTTAGTTATAACATACTTGTCTTGTATAGTTGGGGAGTTGGCGAACCCATTCAGGCTTTTCTGATGTGATCCAATGTTTTGATTATCTAGTATGCTTGCCTTACAAGCATTCAGTCATTTTAATTTCATTGTATTAAGGTTTTACTTAACTCCTGTGTTTCTAGGCTTTCTCGTTCACCTATTCAGTTTGTTTACATTGTGTCTCAGTGACTCAAAATATTTTTGGTTATTTGTTTACTGCATTCGTTTGTACCGACCCAGTAAACAGTAAATGTTCCGAGGCTACACGTTTTGGGGGGTCTTCACTTCAATTTTAAAAGTTTTGAGCGTCATTTATGCCCAGCAAATGTTCAACATTGCGCACACGTAGTTTTTTGGTCTTGGTTGTAAGTTGTCTCAGTGTCAAACTAGACAAAATAAATGTTTGTCTTATTTTGCAATGCAAAAGGAAAAATGTAATTGCTATACTACAATGTTTGTAGAAGCTCCCTGTAATTTGTGCACAAGGGGAATGTGTTACATTGTCATCTATTGTTCCTGTACAACTTCTACATTATGGGGCGGTTTCCCAGATATATGAAGCCTGTACGATAAATGCAAAATTACACATTTTACTATAACACAAATTGAAATGTAACCTGCTAAAATTGCATTCCAACAATCTTTGCTTTCACAAACACCTAAAAAGCTAGTTTGGAGATCATTTTAGTTACAAAATACAGTACAAATGTACTGAAAACAGATTATCAAATTATTTCATAGAACATGTTAGAATTGCAAACATAATGTGCTCATTTGTGTGACATTTCCTGTATCAAATCCTGGGATTCATGATGTGACCACACCCTTTTGCAGATGATTCTTGCATATAATCCAGGACAAGGCTTTAGTCGAGGACCAGGTGTAATCTTAGTGCCGAGACTCCTAGAGGGTGTAGTTCTTCCTGATGTCTTATTACCTCTAGGTGTTGATGCAGTCATCCCAGCCGGTAGTACTCTGTGTCCCCCATAAAACATCCTGTACGAGCCGGTCCATGGGGGTTTTCCTCCTTAACTCGATTGGATGGCTCGTCAGTGACAAATAAACAGCTAAATATGTGTACTGTCTTAATAAAACACAATTATGCTATTTCCTGATGCAGTGCGTGTTCATCCAGTGGTTAACAGACTAACCCGGATGTCCGGAAATCTGAGAATGATACTTGTGTTTTATTGAAACAGTAAGCATAGTTTAAAAAAAAATCCCACGATGAGTCATTCAATCGAGTTAAGGAGGAAACTGATGCCTTTGCAGCCTGAATGGTGGATGTTTTACATACGAGCCGGTCCATGGGGGAAATTAGTGTATTGCTGGCTGAATAGTCAAACGTGAGATGACAAATGATGTAAAAGGAATAATAGCTTCATCTTTTTGCCGGTTGGTAAAGTTTAATCTGGGAAACTGCCCCTAAATGTTTTTTGAAATAATAGAGGTCAAATGTCTTACTTACATTGAGTGCTTTGTATTTCTTACCCAGTAGCTTCTCAATGTCTAAAGCCACCTTCTCATATGTGACAATTCTACACCAGGCTGAACTGCCACCTTTTCTCATTGTAGATCTGAAAAGATTGTTCACAGTACAGACATCGGCATTTTGAGGTCAGATAGATGTTAGTTCCACATATGTTGTATATGTACTGATTGTATTACTGTATTTCACATAATTTGCAACAGTTTACAATCCTTTAGTTGTCAGCAACAAGAAGTTACACAACATATACAGACCATTAGGGGAGGCAGGTAGCCTAGTGGTTAGAGTGTTGGGCCAGTAACCGAAATCCCCGAGCTGACAAGGTGAACATCTGTAATTCTGGATAATCATCACGCTGCATTTTGGTCCTCCTCTCTTTCGCCCAATGAAGAACGCTACAGAATCACCCACCAAGAAAGGACCAAGCAGCGTGGTAACGGGCAGCAGCAGCGGCCGGAATCGCAGGACTCCTGGACTTGGGAGGAGATTCTGGACGGCAAGGGACCATGGGCACAAGCTGGAGAGTATCGCCGCCCCAAGGCTGAGCTGGAGGCAGCGAAAGCCGAGAGGCGGCATTATGTGGAGGCAGCACGGCAGCGCGGCTGGAAGCCCGAGAGGCAGCCACAAAAATGTTTGGGGGTGGCACACCGGGAGTGTGGTGAAGTCAGGTAGGAGACCTGTGCCAACTTCCCGTGCTTACCGGAGAGCGAGAGGGACCGGGCAGGCACCGTGTTATGCCGTGAGGCGCACGGTGTCCCCTGTGCGTGTGCATAGCCCGGTGCGGTACATTGCAGTGCCTCGTATCGGCCGGGCTAGAGTGGGCATCGAGCCAGGTGCCATGAAGCTGGCTCAGCGCATCTGGTCTCCAGTGCGTCTCTTCGGTCCGGTGTACATGGCACCAGCCCTACGCATGGTGTCCCCGGTTCGCCAGCACAGCCTAGTGCGGGCTATTCCACCTCGCCGCACTGGCCTGGCTACGGGGAGCATACAGCCAGGTAGGGCTGGGCAGGCTCGGTGCTCGAGACCTCCTGTGCGCTTTCACGGTCCGGTCTATCCGGTGCCACCTCCAAGCACCAGCCCTCCGGTGGCCGCCCCCCGCACCAGGCTGTCTCTCCATCTTCTCCCTACAGGTGCTCCCACCTGTCCGGTGCTGCCGGAGTCTTCTGCCTGTCCGACGCTGCCGGAGTCGTCCTTCACTCCGGCGCTGCCGGAATCTCCCGTCCATTCGGGGCCTGTGGCTAGGGTCCCCAGTCCGAGGTCGACGGCGAGGGTCGCCGCTCTTAAGAGGCCATGGAGGCGGTTAAGGAGGCGGAGTGGGGTCCACGTCCGGCGCCAGAGCCGCCACCGCGGACAGGCACCCACCCAGACCCTCCCCTATAGGTTCAGGTTTTGCGGCCGGAGTCCGCACCTTTGGGGAGGGGGGGGTGGTCCTGTCACGTTCTGACCTTAGTTCCTTTGTTTTGTCTTTTGTTTTAGTATGGTCAGGGCGTGAGTTGGGTGGGTTGTCTATGGTAGTTTGTCTATGATTTTCTATTTCTGTGTTTGGCCTGGTATGGTTCTCAATCAGAGGCAGCTGTCAATCGTTGTCCCTGATAGAGAACCATATTTAGGTAGCCTGTTTTGGGTTGTTGGTGATTGTTCCTGTTTCCTGTGTGTGTGTTCACATTATGGGACTGTTTTGTCTTCATTCATTTTGTCGGTTTATTGTTTTTGTTCGTTGTTAAAGTATTCTATTAAAATGGATAATCATCACGCTGCATTTTGGTCCTCCTCTCTTTCGCCCGACGAAGAATGCTACAGATCCCTTGATAAATATGAGCAAAAAAGACCGTATGAATTAAGTATTGCTAATACTGAGCTATACTGTAAATTGAATGGTAGAATAAATTATATTATTTTATACTAGTACAATTGCTTAGTGAAACATTTTTTGTTTAACAAGTAGAAAAGACAGCAGTTAAAATGATTGGATCCCCTGTTTTTGAAACTCCAGCACCCTTCACATGCGAGGATAACAACATTGAGCCTTTTTCCAAAATGATTCATGAGATTGGAGAACGCATTGGGAGGGATCTAGACCATTCCTCCAAACAGAATCTTTCCAGATCCTTGATATCCTTTGTATGTGCTTATGGATTGTCCTCTTCATTTCAAACCACAGGTTTTCATTGGGGTTCAAGTCCAGAGACTTGAATTGATTTTTGTGGTCAATTAACCATTTCTTTTTGGATTTTGATGTGTGCTTGGGGCTATTATCATGCTGGTAGATACATTTGTGGCCAAATCTCATCCTCCTGCAGAGGCAACCAGGTTTTTGGCAAAGAATGTCCTGGTACTTGGCCAAGTTTATGATGCAGTTGACCTTAACAAGGGCCCAATGACCAGTAGAGCAAAATAGCCCCATAACATAAAAGATCCACCACCATATTTGACAAAAGGTATGAGGTATTTTCCAAGGCCTAACCCACCGCTGCTGTATGTGGCCAAAGACCTATATTTTTGTGTCATTTTGACCATAGCACTGGTTTCAATTTAAGTTCCAATGCAGTTTAGCAAACTCCAGGTGGTATTCTGGTCAGATGACATGAAGCTCTTTGGCCACACACACCAGCGGTATTGAAAACAGGGGATCCAATCATTTTGACCCCTATCTTTCTGAGCGATTATATTAAATGAAATATATACATATTTTTTTGCATACACTCTAGTTCAGTTTTGTATTACTTATCTTAGTATTTTTTCTCTCCATCTTTATCAAGGGATCCAATAATTCCGGACTGCGCTGTATCTGTTTTTATGTGGCCCTAGCTGCTGTGCAGACATGACATACACTATTTACCCAAAATTGTATTTTTATTTTCTTCCTCTGAAAAGCAGTCATGGGTTATGCAAAGCACGTCACCAAAGAAGGGTAAGATATATGACTTACTGTGGGAACAGCATGAGACATATCAGTTAAAATACAATTAAAGCCTGATCTGTATACTCAGTTTTAGTGCCTGCATTGACAAAAGTCCAAAGGCATGTGTAACGGAGGTAAGAATGTGCCATAAGCTCACTCCATAGATAGCTTGAAATGGTGTGGCTAGTGCCACCCGTTGGTAACGATGTCAAGCAAGGACCGTCACGTATGTTTTGCGAAGCAGAGCCTCGCTGGTTCGAGACAGCAGTTGGACAGTGAGGACACTAGCTGTTAGCAGCACACTGTTGACAATACTCTCATTTACTGTTATAAAAACAATAAATTACTGTAGTGGCTAGTTGGTGAAATATGGGAGTTGGAGATTGGAAGTTAATTTAATCAAAATGCATTCCCATGTGTCACAGAATTTGACGGCCCATGGCGGGTATAGTAAGTATAGTTTGACCAAATATGGACAATAGAGGACACAAAATATATGAACTCAGCAAAAAAAGAAACGTCCTCTCACTGTCAACTGCGTTTATTTTCAGCAAACTTAACATGTGTAAAAATTTGTATGAAGATAACAAGATTCAACAGCTCAAATAAGCAAAGAGAAATTACAGTCCATCATAACTTTAAAACATGAATACAGTCAATCAAGACAATGTCAAGAACTTTTAAAGTTTCATCAAGTGCAGTTGCAAAAACCATCAAGCACTATGATGAAACTTGATCTCATGAGGACCGGCAACAGGAAAGGAAGACCCACAGTTACCTCTGCTGCAGAGGATAAGTTCAGTAGAGTTACCAGTCTCAGAAATTGCAGCCCAAATAAACGCTTCACAGAGTTCAGGTAACACATCTCAACATCAACTGTTCAGAGGTCCAAATTGACAACGATTCTTACTTCTTTAACGATCACATAACCTACTTTGTGTGGGTCTTGAAATACTTTCGGAATATTGTCCTCTGGTCACATTTTGGAGAATTGTTTTATTTATATTTAAATAATATTTCTAAGTATAATATATTATACTTCATACATTTTTAGTAATTTAGTCAAATTTACTCCAATTCAAATACTTTAGTTTTTTTTGTTGAGTTGAGTGTTAATCGTTTTTTGATAGTGTGTCTACACAATGGAAGACACAATTAGTGTTAGTCCTATTGACATGAATGTGATGTCATATTAAAGAAGAGGTTGTGTAATTGTCATTTGTGCTTTGTTTTGAGCTATGTCTGTTTGTTTGAAATGTGTGAGAAATGTAGCTTTATCTAGAAAATTCTCAGTAATCTACAGCATCATTCTATTGGGATCTAAAGGGTTAATAGAGTGTTGGGCCACCACGAGCTGCCAGAACAGCTTCAAATGCTTCTTGGCATACAGTGTATCCTACAAGTGTCTGGAACTCTATTGGAAGAACGCAACACAATTCTTCTATGAGAAATTTAAATATTTGGTGTTTTGTTGAAACAATACTAAATACTATAGACTAAAGTCTGGAAAAATATGACTGTGAAAACTAGTATTTACAGTTAGTTATAGTATAATTACCATAGTAAAAGAAAACAGTAGTATACTGTAATATTTACTGTAGTGTTTTTGAGGTCTGTAGTATACTGTAGTAATTACTGTAGTATTTTTTCAGAAATTACTGTAGTATTTACTATAGTGTTTTTGTTTAATTATATTTTACATAGAAGTGGAGGCTTTATCCTTGAGGAAACATACCGGAGAAATACTAAAAGAAGGTTTGTCTATATTGGTTACACTGTGCATTTGGAAATAATTCAGACCCCTTGACTTTTTCCACATTTTATTATATTACAGCATTATCCTAAAATGTATGAAATTGTTCCCCCCCCTTATCAATCTACACACAATACCCAATAAGGACAAAGCAAAAACAGATTTACATAAGTATTCAGACCCTTTACTCAGTACTTTGTTGAAGCACCTTTGGCAGTGATTACAGCCTTGCGTCTTCTTGGGTTTGACGCTACAAGCTTGGCACACCTGTATTTGGGGATTTTTCTCCCATTTCTTCTCTGCAGACCCACTCAAGCCCTGTCAGCTTGGATGGGGAGCGTCGCTGCACAGCTATTTTCAGGTCTGTCCAGAGATGTTCAATCAAATTAAAGTCCGGGCTCTGGCTGGGCCAATCAAGGACATTAAGAGACTGAAGCCCTTCCTGCATTGTCTTGGCTGTTTGCTTAGGGTCGTTGTCCTGTTGGAAGGTGAACTTTTACCCAAGTCTGAGGTCCTGAGCGCTCTGGAGCAGGTTTTCATCAAGGATTTCTCCGTATTTTTCTCCGTTCGTCTTTCGCTCAAACCTGACTAGTCTCCCAGTCCCTGCTGCTGAAAAACATCCTCACAGCATGATGCTGCCACGACAATGCTTCACCGTAGGGATGGTGCAAGGTTTCCTCCAGATGTGACACTTGGCATTCAGGCCAAAGAGTTCAATCTTGGTTTCATCAGACCATAGAATCTTGTTTTTCATAGTCTGAGAGTCCTTTAGGTGCCTTTTGGCAAACTCCAAGCGGGCTGGAATGGTTTCCATCTGGCCACTCTACCATAAAGGCCTGATTGGTGGTGCTTCCCTTCTGGAAGGTTCTCCCATTTTCACAGAGGAATTCTGGTGCTCTGTCAGAGTGACCATCAGGTTCTTGGTCTACTCCCTGACCAAAGCCCTTCTCCCCTGATTGCTCAGTTAGGCCGTTCGGCCAGCTCTAGGAAGAGTCTTGGTGGTTCCAAACGTCTTCCATTTATGAATGACGGAGGCCACTGCATTCTTGGTACCCTTCCCTGGATCCGTGCCTTCGAAACAATCCTGTCTCGGAGCTCTACGGACAATTCCTTCGACCTCATGGCTTGGTTTTTGCTCTGACATTTACTGTCAACTGTGGGACCTTATATAGACAGGTGTGTGCCTTTCCAAATCATGTCCAATTAGTTGAATTTACCACAGGTGGACTCCAATCAAGTTGTAGAAACATCTAAAGGGAGATTCATGGAAACAGGATGCACCTGAGCTCAATTTCGAGTCTCATAGCAAAGGGTCTGAATACTAATGTAAATAAGGTATTTCTGTTTTATTTTTAATACATTTTCAAAATGTCTAAAAACCTGTTTTTTCGCTTTGTCATTATGAGGTATTGTCTGTAGATTGACAAGGATTTTTATTTGATACATTTTAAAATAAGGCTGTAATGTAGCAACTTGTGGATAAAGGGAAGGGGTCTGAATACTTTCTGATTGTACATGTTCTCCCTACTCTTTTGTTGACACAATGGGCTGCTGGGCAAATAAACTATTTTTAATCCTTATTTATTGGTTTTAGACTCCCATCGGTGCTTTTGCTGTGGGGCACTCTTAGCCAGTATTAGCCAATTAAACTCAACTCCATGATGGAGTTGACCAGCAACTAATGTGGGCAGACTGGATCTCTGACGTCACATAAAATTACGTTTTTATTAAAAACTATCTGATTTCAGCTCTCAAAGAATACCCTGCAATTACACACAACATTGTTCTGTAATTTTACCTCCTACTTTTTCTTGACTGAAAATCTCTCTCACCATTGTAGCAAGACCATAAATGTAATGGTAAGGCAGGTTTGGAAAGGAGAGCTCACCTCTTTGCTGTGCTATGGCCAAGATGTACCATAGGGGGGAGCAGTTGGTCAATCCAACTCTGTAATCTCAGGGCCTCTTTCACTACCATGAAAAATACTTCAAGAAGAGCAAACACACCCATGTTGTCTTTACGAAAAGTCCTATTCTAGTTTTTAAATTACAATGTAAATCTGTTATGTTGGCTAAAAAACATCAGATCCTTCTCAGGAATCAGGGCTACAAATAGCGTACTATTACCGCTAGTTACCGTAGCTACAATACTGTAGGATTGTTAATCTCAGTGTAATAAAAACCAGTTGAAGGAGGTAATACAACTAGTGAATCTGGTTAAATATAGAGGAGGCCTGATACCTCTATCTACATGGATCTAATTTTGAGTGTCTAGACTCTAGAGAGAGAGAGCGACGTCTGCAGAAAATGTGTCTGTGCGTGCATGTGTGTGAGCTTGCATTTGTGTCGGGTCAAACAGGTGCAGGAGGTAAAAATGAGGACACTTGGCATACTACGGTTTATTGTAGAATGAATGAAAGTTCAAATACAGCAGTTACAGCTGGTGTATATTTGATCAATCTAGAAGAAAAAGAAACGCACACCTATTTAGGCGAGGTGCTGGCTAGCGGAGTAGAAAACTTGAAAATAAAAGAGAGCCGCACACTCTAGGAGCTCAGATGCAAAGATTTAATTACCAACGTTTTGACAGCCAAGCTGACAGCCAAGATCAATATCTATTGGATCATTGTTATCAAGTTAACACACTGAATTCAACATTTCATTCAGAATTGTTTTGCAAACAACAATACAAATCATACAAATGGAAAAAAAACATGAACATTCTAAGGTCTTGTGTACCTGAACAGACATGAACATTCTTAGGTCTCCTGAACTGTGTGTACCTGAACAGACATGAACATTCCTAGGTCTCCTGAACTGTGTGTACCTGAACAGACATGAACATTCTTAGGTCTCCTGAACTGTGTGTACCTGAACAGACAGGAACATTCTTAGGTCTCCTGTACTGTGTGTACCTGAACAGACAGGAACATTCTTAGGTCTCCTGTACTGTGTGTACCTGAACAGACATGAACATTCTCAGGTCTCTTGGACTGTGTGTACCTGAACAGACATGAACATTCTCAGGTCTCTTGGACTGTGTGTACCTGAACAGACATGAACATTCTCAGGTCTCTTGGACTGTGTGTACCTGAACAGACATGAACATTCTCAGGTCTCTTGGACTGTGTGTACCTGAACAGACATGAACATTCTCAGGTCTCTTGGACTGTGTGTACCTGAACAGACATGAACATTCTTAGGTCTCCTGTACTGTGTGTAGCTGAAAAGACATGAGATTAAATATTTATCAAATCAAAGCCAATTTTATTGGTCACATACACATGGTTAGCAGATGTTATTGCAAGTGTAGTGAAATGCTTGTGCTTCTAGTTCAGACAGTGCAGCAATATCTAAAAAGTAATATCTAACAATTCCACAACAAATACCTAATACACACAAATCTAAGTAAAGGAATGGAATAATAATATAGAACTATATGGATGAGCAATGTCAGAGCGACATAGGCTAAGATGCAATAGATAGCATAGAATACAGTGTATATATGCGTATGAGATTAGAATTTCAGCTTTTCAGCATTTCAGCTTTGCACCTTGAGAGCCCAACAAAGGCTTGACTTTTCTGAGGCGTGTAAGAGAGATCTTCTGAGATCTCCTGTTTTCAAAGAATCATGTGGTTTGGTTCCCTCTCTCTCAAACCCTCGACCCCCGTAGAGCTGTGCTGTGCCCACATCCTCCCCCTGTACGACCCCCACCTAGATCATGTTTCTCCCCATATACCCCTCAGCCCACACAGACTCCAAAGAACCAAGCACTATTGCCATGCAGTTCTGGGCAGCAACAAGTTACTTTTTCAGAATGCCTTGGCTTAGCTGCAGCGAGGAACATTGTTAATGTAAGAAACCATCTCGCAAGGTGACGCCAATAGCAATTATATAACAACAACCTATGTAATGAAATGCATTTCTAAAATATGCCCCAACGTTGCAGTTACATACACTTTTACGCACTTATTTTTTACTGCACTGTAGAACAGGTTCACTTTTAAATGACCCCAAATGTATATCTTCACCATCCTGCTATGTTCAGTGCCTTAAGAAAGTATTCACACCCCTTTACTTATTCCACAGTGTGTTGTGTTACAGTCTGAATTCAAAATGGATTTTAAAAAAAGCATAATTTGCCCATCTACACACAATACCCAATAATGACAAAGTGAAAACATGTTTTTAGACATTTTTGCAAATTTATTGAAAATGAAACATAATTTACATAAGTATTCACACCCATGAGTCAATACATGTTTGAATCACCTTTGGAAGTGATTACAGCTGTGAGTCTTTCTGGGTAAATCTGTAAGAGCTTTGCACACCTGGATTGTACAATATTTGAACATTACAGACATTTTCAAGTCTTTCCATAGATTTTTAAGCTGATTTTAGTCAAAACTGCAACTGGTCCTCTCATGAACATTCGATGTCGTCTTGGTAATTGTATATTTGGCCTTGTGTTTTAGGTTATTTCTGAAAGGTGAATTTGTATTCCAGCGTCTGTTGGAAAGCAGACTGAACCAGGATTTCCTCTAGTATTTTGCCTCCGCATAGCTCTATTCCATTTTTTATTTTTTTTTACTCCGTAGTCCTTGCTGGTAACAAGCATACCCATAACATGATGCAGCCACCAGCATGCTTGAAAATATGACGAATGGTACTCAGTCATGTGTTGTGTTGATTTGCCCCAAACGTAACACTTTGTATTCAGAACATAAAGTTAATTTCTTTCCCAACATTTTTGCTGTTTTACTTTAGTGCCTTATTGTAATGTTGTTGAATATTTTTTATTCTGTACAGGCTTCCTTCTTTTCATTCTGTCATTTACGATAGTATTGTGGAGTAACGCCAATGTTGTTGATCCATCCTCAGTTTTCTCTTATCACAGCCATTAAACTCTGTCACCATTCACCTCACAGTGAAATCCCTGAGTGGTTTCCATCCTGTATCTTTGTAATGACTGGGTGTATTTATACACCATCCAAAGTGTAATTAATAATGTCACCATGTTTATAGGGATATTCAATGTCTGCTTTTATTCCCATCTACCAATAATTGCCCTTCGTTGAGGGGCATTGGAAAACCTCAGAGTTGAGGTAGTCATTCAAAAATCATGTTAAACACTATTATTGTGCACAGCGTGAGTCCATGCAACTTATTATGCGACTTGTTAAGCGCATTTTTACTCCTGAACTTATTTAGGCTTGCCATAACAAAGGGATTGAATACTTATTGACTCAAGACATTTCAGTTAATTCATGTTTTATTAATTTGTAAAAATGTATAAAATCATTCCACTTATGGGGTATTGTGTGTAGGCCAGTGATCATAAAAATCTAAACGTAATCCATTTTCAATTCAGGCTGTAACACAACAAAATGTGGAGAAAGTCAAGGGGTATGAATACTTTCTGAAGGCACTTTACAGTGTATCTGGGTAATGTTCTTACTGAATGGAAATTTGGAAATTAAAATAGAAAATCAAAAAAATGTGGCAATCGTTCACCTGCTATTGAATTCTATTCCCTAGCTAATATATTAAAGGTGGCCCATATAACCAAGGCATAAAGAGGGTATTGTGGCAGATCAGGGGGTTTGGTCAAGACATTTACCCAGATCAGACACGGACAGGGAAGGATTAGCTCAGTTTCAAGGGTGTTTATTTAAATAATAGATCAAAAAGAAAATGATGGGTCCCCCCTATGAGAACCTCTCCGGGATGCCATCTTCTGGGATTCTGGGTCTGGCTGTATCCTGTCGGGCACAAAACTCACCTCCCTCTTGTTACCTCTGCAACTGTCAACAATAACACAGGAGTCCTTTCTTCCCCAACTCCTCCTGTGTGCTGCCCTTCTGCCAGCTTTATGGGCCTTGCACAGATGGTGAGCAAGCCGCCCTTGATTACTCACCAGCTCGCAATCAGCCCCAATTAGTCCTGGCTGGAGAGCCCGTCGAGACCTGGCAGATGGAGCCATCACCTCATGATGTAAATTCCATGTTACCAGGCCTCGACGAGTCTCCCCCTGGTGGCTGACCTGCTGTACGCCACAGTATAAAGACATGTGAAAACGTAAATGTGAGCTACTGTATTTGCTATCAAACAGATATACTACTATTGCTCATTCATTTTATATCAAATATAGGCTACATATCACTTTATTGTAGGAACAGTGACCTCAAAGCTGTTTCACTACATCTTACGGTAAAGTTCATGCTCTGATGAAATTGTTAAGGCTTAGTTGAATTTACTTGACAGTCAATTAATGTAGATTTTCTCAGATATATTTATATGGGTATTTATCTCTTTTAGCAATGACAGAAGTACTAATTAAGCATGTATTGCTTTAACATGAACTGGAGTTAAGGTAGCTGGATCTGCAGCTGTGCTCCAGTACTCAGTGCTGCTGCAGCTGGTCTAGGTCACACACCTGGGCAGAGCGGTTCGGGTTAGGAGAGGTGATCCACACTTGGCACTTGTGCAAACTAGTCACACCAGAAAAAAATGAGGTCTTGATTTTAAATGTGTTGGTATTAAACAATACAATATAGTGCTAAAATAGTGTTGACAAGTACTATTTATACGGACTCTAAATACTTTCGACCTTGACGGAAATTTCTATGCTGGTGGTTCTAGAAGTCCAGAGGTTGGTTGAGACATAAAGTCATTGTTGATATTATGAAATTGTTCACTTTCTGTTGGTCCATGAGTTTTACCTTATTCAGAATGAGGGCTATCGCTGGTGGAGTAAGTCTCAAAAACTAGTGAAATGTTTAAAAAAAAGTGTCTGAACATTTCTACAGCATGCCATTTACATCAACAGTAGAGATTTGGTTAAAGAGGAATATAGAAGAATAGTTAGACATACCGCAATACAGGTTTTAAGTTAGGAGTATAAAGTTACCGTAAAATGTATTTATTTGATGTTTTATTTTATGTGTTAATATTGTATGAATCAGTGATCTCTTAAGTGGCAAATACAGACAAAACCTAACAAACAATCAACAAGAGGACATAAATCTAATTTATTATTTGGGGAAATCTTCTGACGTAATGTCTTTATTGCAAGTGTGTGTGTGTGTGTGTGTGTGTGTGTGTGTGTGTGTGTGCGTGTGCGATAGGCCTGGTGTGTGGCTGTGTGTTTCCCAGGCAAGGGGTGTTGCCCAGGCAGCACTTGGCCATGTTACTTCAGTTCCTCCCCTGTTCTCTGGCAGATGCATGAAGGGAAAAGAAAGCACTTTTGCCGACCCTCAGCTAACACTCGAGACATACACCACAAGTCCACAGCCACTCAAGATGACCCCATTGGGACTGGTATGGACAATGGTGTGTTTGATGACAACAGGTAGGACCGCAATATTCTGTCTACCCACTGTCATCAAGTTCTTCTCTGTTGAGACCTCAGGAACAGCGTTAGACCCACCTTGACAACTAGTGCAAGTCAGAATGTTAAATGTGTGTTATTTATTTGCTTAATGTAGTGTTGAAGAGGCCCCTGTGTTTTCTTTAAGTTTCTTTATATAAAGTTCTTTAAAATATTTAAGTGATATGATGTTTTAGTCTGAGATGATTAAATAGCAGTAAATAAAAAACAGTATGCTGGATCAAAATGCACAGACCCTCAATATTGTCTTCAAGACATGACGGAAATTCAAAGACGACCAAGAGCTATTCTTAAATCCAACGCGAGCTCTGCAGTTAAGATATTTATACATATTTCTGTGACGCATTACATATAAAGAAGCCAAGCGAAACATTTCAGCAGTGTCTCGCACAATGTTTGCTTCATAATGTCGCCTTTATAGATAAGTCTCTCCACTAACCTTTCATTTGTGTTTCTTCATGGTTCCAAGGCGCTGTCACTTAACATTTCCACTATTGCAAAACTACTGGTTTGATGATAGTATTGGTTTGTGTCTGTTCAGGTTTTTACATTGAGCAGGCTCAAACCTTCTGTTTTCTTTCTGTCTTTCTATCTCGCTTGATGTATAGTATTTCATGTATAATTTACCTGATTTAATAAACAGGTGTCCACAATACTGGTGAAAGCACAATAATTTATATTGACGCACAAGCAGACAATGTTTCAATCTTATGTCAGGTAAGAATATTGTAGGACAGCGTACGTGTTACGGACGTCCATCATGTCTTCTTATTATTTTGATCTCTGTCCAGCACTCAAAAATGGCAATAGGACCTCATTCCATCAGTATTGTTTATATACTGTTTGTCTCCTTTGATGTGGTGGCAGTTTGTTTAGCAAAACTAAACCTCCATTCACTTCTCCTATCCCAGTGTCCTGCCAGAGACTTTCAGAGTCCGACTTCGTCCGCTACCCCAGGATCAACGACACAGAGGTCCTCACCTGTGAGTGTTCCAGCCGCTCCTGCCAGACGGTCTTCTGGTTCCGCACTCTCCACAACAACCTTGACATCCAGTTCCTTCTCAGCCTCAACAATGCTGGCCGGACCAGCCATGAACCCAGTGTGGACAAACACCGGTTCCAGGCCAGTAAGCGGGATGGGGGAAGCAAGATGACTTTCTCACTGCGCCTCATTAACATAAGTTCAGAGGACGCAGGGCTGTACACCTGTATGCTCCAGAACCAGAAAGAGAACGAGCTGTGGAGGCCAGGAGTTCTTCTCAGACCTGGAGGTGAGAGGAACCCATTCCCATGCATGGCACTGACGCTTCCCATTCTTCTTATGGCTAAATAGAAGGGTTAGGTAGGTTACTTTCTAAATGTAATCTTTTGCAGATACTAGTTACCTGTCCAAAATTGCAAGTAGTAACGTAGCTTTTGGATTAACCAAATTTAGCAACTAATCTGATTACTTTCAGTTAGTTTTAGATTACTTTGCAATATATAACTTTTTCGGCGACCCGACCAAATTCACATAGAAATGTGATTTATAGATCTGTCATTCTCATTGAAAGCAAGTCTAATAGATATAGATCTGATCTATGTGCACTCGTTTTTGGGTCTTTTGCTTTCAGTTTTGTACACCAGTTGAAAATACAATATTTTTGGTTATGGAAAATATATTTCACAGCAGTTTAGATGGTACAATGATTCTCTACCCCCCTCAAACTTAACTCTGGACCTCGAAGCCAGTTGTTCTGCTTTAGACCTGGGACACCTGCTGGGTGCAATTATAATCATGTAGAACAGAAAACCAGCAGACTCCAGACCTCATAGGGAAAGAGTTGAATACCCCCACTCTACACTATATTTGCTTGTTTTTTCACATAAACTGAGATTAGGCAAATTAGAAGAAGACAAAAATGACACCCCGCCTGTGTTTTGGTATAAATAAATAAAAAGCTGAGGGATTGGCCAGGAGAAATGTAACCATTCTCAGATCAATAGACAGAGCTATGGATGCAAGGACTGACCATCCATATGAAATTGATTGTTTTAACCATGTTTTGGGGCTATACAGTGTTGGTTCACATTTATATTACGGCTTCTCATGGGGTGTGACAGTTGAACTAAACTCGTGAGGCATTTATAAGTTATATTCTTCAAGAATCAATGGGTATATATCATACATGTATAAGTCCAGTGGATGTAGCAACTACTGATGGTCCCTTTGAGTCTTATTTTGGAATCAGAACATATTAGATTGAGCAATAAAAGCCCCACTCATGGTCTTCTTAAATTTAAATAGTTTATGACAGTATGGAGCACAATACCACGGAGGAGTTTAGAAGGTGGGAACTCTTCAAACTTGAATTTCATAGACTGGGATCTGCACTATGCAGCTGTAGCAAGAGCGCTGGTCGCAAAAACAATGATTGATAGGCAGCTCAAACTTCTTAAATTCAGTCATTATTGGGTTAAAATACACATATACATTTGTGAACAGCCATCCACAACACAACAACCACAATCCGTAAGTTGCAAATAGATCAATGAGAGAGTGTGTGATTCACATACATGTGCTATGTAGATATCAATAATAAGTGATATCCGTATCACCCGGTAGGCTACACCACTTCTGTCGTCCTCACCTCCAAGCATTTATTCAAATTTGATAATCTGATGGATAATCAATTTGGATGCTGATAGAGTTCGCAAGACAGAGCTTGGAATGTAGCATACAACATTTTCCCGCTATCCATCAAATGCATTCGGTCTTATAGTCAGACTCCCTCAGGTGGAACAAATTGAGCTTTTTTTCAAAGCTGATTTGAATGTCATTGATAAAACAGAAAGGTGTCAAAGATTGTTTTCATAAACCTCCTTTCTGAATTTAATCCTAGAAGTAATCCTCTAGTTTTTCAAATGTATCTGTAATCTGAACTCTGGTTATGTAACACGTTACACAGTTTCCATAACGGATTTCATGTCATCTGTTACTTCCCAACCCTGCTGATTAGTTGAGTTTATATTTTTGTTCAGTATAGTTACACAACAGTAACTATAACTCTCTTACACTATACTCCTTCCTGTATTATCTTTTGAATGGCCTGAGAACAGACCAATTTCCTGATTTTCCATGGTCTACACTCTTAGAATAAAGGGTTCTTCGGCTGTCCCCATAAGCGAACCCCTATCCCTTCATAGCGCTAGGTTGGGATTAATTTCATTTCTAGTGAAGTCAGGACGATAGTGGGGAATTCAGCCTTGTTATAGAAGAGAAATGCAATAAGTTCATATTATTTTGCGCCGGTTGCAGATCCATTTCCAAGCTTCTTCATCTGTCCAAATCTCTCTCCATTATCTTTTGTGCATTTTGTCTCTCTCACAGTGTTTCTTATATCCATCACATTGTGTATTTTTGTGACCCACCAGAAACTCGGCCAACATTACTCCCTGTCACAAAGCCGCAGCCCCAAGACATCCCAAACAGCATCCCAAACGGCCGCTGCACCAAAAGCAACTATCAAACCCCAAAAGGTAAGATTCATAAGTTTAACACGTCTGTCCAATAAGTTGTTTTATTGTAACAGGTTGAATGTTTTAAGCTAAATCCACAAATATTATCCCATTAATTAGTGGTCTCACTCTCTCTTTTGGAGAACCAGGGCTATGTTTGTAACCCCAATGTTATGGAACTAGTTACGTTGACACGATATACGTCCCAGCAGTTTAAACATTATTTAACAGGTTTTCTATTGTGCTTCAGGCTGTGGCTCCAAGGTTCTCTGGCCGTTGGTTGGAGTGCTGCTGGCCCTGGCTGTGGCTTTGATCTCCACACTGTACTACTTCAGCCGTGAGTGTCTTCTCTCCTTCCTTACCTGCCGATAAGTAATGTAATAATGTACAAATGTAGTAATGTATTCATGTTTATTACAGTTACTCTGCTGTTGTTTGTTTTTGTATGTGCTACAGGACTACCCAAAAAGTGTCAACATCAGTTTGCCAAGTAAGTTCTCGTGTAAACTTCACAAATCTGTGATGACATCTTCCACTTCTCCTCTCCCCTTTTCTCACGACACGATAAAATCTATCTTCCTGCTGCTGTATCAATCTCGGGGACTTACTCTTTTTCTCAGAAGTAGATCTGAGCCTGTATTCATAAAGTGTCTCAGAATAGGATCAGTTTGGCCTTTTAGATCACAATGAATATGATTACATGTGATTGATCACTTTCTCTCTATTTGACAGTGTCTTTGTCGCTGTATTCATCTCTGTGTATTTGACTTTCTTTGACTGTTTGTATCTGCCTCACAGGAAAGGACCATTGGAGTAATTCAGAGCGCCCACACTGCAGACTCAGAGACAGTGCTGTATTTACTGTATGTGTCCTTACAGGGATCTCCTTCCCCTTTATGAATCTGAAGCATCTTACTTTTCTATTCTTTGTTCATTACAACGAAGAAACAGCCTGAAGTTCCAACTGTCTAAAAGAAAACATTTAGGATTCTGTTCAAAGTTAATGTCTCTGGCTATGGATTTGTAATTAAGTAGATGTTTCAAATATAAAAACCTTTCTATTGAGCAGGTATTACTCTCATACGTGCTAGTATTGCACCAATGCTATGCATTCTGCTGCAGTAGCCTAATGTTATGATTATTGGATGTGTATAACATGTATTGATGATAAATAAAAGCTGTAAAAAACAAAAAATAGAATTACTTCATGTCTACGTACTGTCATCTTATCACAGGGACCAGAGAAAAGTGTGTGTGTGTGTGTGTGTGTGTGTACAGCATAGTGCATGTGTGTGAATGTGTGTGTCTATAGCATAGTGTGCGTGTGTGTGTGCGTGTGTGTTATTTCCTTCTTTAGCTGTTGAGTAGAAGACTTTTAATCTCACTGTGTGTGTTTAAACACAAACATAATAAAGCCTGCTCTCCACTATTTCACTTCACATTGCGGAGAGCAGGGACATTCTGTAACACTGTATATAAAAAGTATTTATTGATGTCAACCACAATATTAGTCTACATGATAAACACACATAGATAACGCTTGTATAAAACAGCATGCACACCTTTATCATTTGAATGGGGTGATAAAAACATCTGTCTTCGTTTCTTCGGGTCTCAAAGAGTGTACAAGACCCTTTCCTGTGTGACAGAGAGAGAGGAGAGAGAGCGCGCTGCGCACATTGAGATGCTATCGCTCTCTCTATCTCATTGTTCTTTTAACTTTGAGTCCCTCATCTTGACACTGAAACAAAACAACCGCAGCGCGACCACAGACCACGCCACAGGCAGAGAGAGAAAGAGAAAAAGGAGAGAGAGAGAGAGAGAGAGAGAGAGAGAGAGAGAGAGAGAAATATAAAAAGAGAGAGAGAGAGAGAGAGAGAGAGAGTGAGTGAGAGAGAGAGAGAGAGCGAGAGAGAGAGAGAGAGAGGAAAATAGAGTGAAAAGGCATGTGTACATTGTCATCAGACATTACAAAACCCTAAACTTTATTTAAACTCCTGACGTTGCGTTGAATGTCTGTCACATTGTTTATTTTTTATGTGTCCTAATAAAATAAGGGAAAAGTTGACTACAGGGGTTGATGGCAGAAGTGAGCATCAGAAAAGTGCACATGGAATTGTAGTTCATAGTTAGACTTTATTTTACAGTGTTTATACCTAATCACTTTGTAATAATTACACCTTGGTTTCTTTGGGATTTATTGAAAAAATCATCACTATGTATAGTAGCTGATGAACCATGTTTCTTTGGTATTGCTATCATATAATTTCCTATTAAATAAATAGGAAACACTTTAATTTACACTCTTGGGTAACACTTTATTTTACAGTCCCCTAAACACCAGTAGAAACAGGACTGTCAAATAAAGAATGACTCAGTTCACTTAAATCAAGCATTCTATGTACTCTGTTTATCAACATGTTCTGGTTTGGAGAACACGTTCACAACAGTCCGAAGACATTACATATATCTGGAATGGTAAGTGGTTATCCTGAAGAGAGATGTGCTGAACATTTCATAGAATCTGAAGATATTCTAAGAATACTAATAAATGTACAAGAAATATGAATGCTTGTTGCCGGAGCATAATAAAACGTGACAGTGAAAACTATAACTGAAAAGTAATGCTGTCATTTAATCCATGATTTCTGTTTGAGCATAGTACAAATAATGTATATCACTCATAAATATACACTTGAACAAACAATGTAATATCTATCAATGTAATATTAGGATTACATGAAACACAACAGCGCTCCTAAAATTATTATTCTCTTTTATTTGCTTTGAAAGATATTTGAAAAGAGAATGAAACAATGATATTGTGATCAGAACAATAGTAGTATATTTAGTTAAACACATATATAATATATAGTTAATCCTGTGTACAAAATCTAATGTAACTATGGTTGAAGATATTATTTTTTATATTTCTGCTATTCTCATCATTTGTAGCATTTGTAATCTCATAACTGTATTTATTTATATTTCCTTCTGACAATATAATTGTTAACTTGGGCTCATCCATTTCTGTTACTATTGTTACACCAAAAGGAAATCAACAGCAGTGGCAAGAACCACTTAAATTTACATTTGTCATTCTTTCATTTTCCACAAGTTTAAAATCCATACAAATAGCTTTTGGAAGATAAAAAATTATTAAAAGCCAATCATATACACTACAGTCCCCTGTATCACACGTTTGGTAAAATACTATACCAAAAATGTTTCATCAACAAATGGTTATGTACTATAAGAAACACTGAAATATAGTTCACCTTACACAAGTAATTCATTAAACAATGCTAGATGGAACATTAGGCAAACATTTCTTATGAAGTGCTGCATACAGTTTTGTCCTAAACAAACACAGACAAGGAATTAGCTAAACTCAACACATAAATGTTAACACAAATCTTCTGAAATAACAGAAACTTTGTCATCCATGAAAATATATATATCTCTGACAGTTTAAACTGAGTACAAATTCTTTTGAAGACTGAATATTTCAAATCTCCCTCTTGAAAGATCTCATGTCATTGCCATCAGCATTTCCAAAAACAAACAAGCCCCTTACCAACTAATGTACTCTTGGTTAATTTACAATAGACTGATAGACGTTAACACTATTGTGTTACACATTGTCAATTCTATAAATCTGGTTACAGATTATAGAGTGTGTTTACGTACATGTGTTTTGTGTCTGTCTTTGTCTGTGTCTGTGTCTGTCTGTCTGTCTGTTGGTGTTTTGTGTCTGTCTGTCTGTCCATTATCTCGCTCTAACGATGACAGACATGGCAAGCTTTGTCACAGCTAGTCAGCCATTGCGACTTACTGTATACTGAGATCATCCAACGGTAGCTTCTCTGTCTCTTCCCTTCCCACAATGCATAGAGCCCCTATAAGGGCAGGGTAAATTATCCTAATACTGCTGCTGTTCCATCTTAAATGAGAGGAGCCTACTTCTGACTGCATTTGAATGGCGAGTTACTCAAACTCTCTGTGTGTCTAATGTGGTCCTAAATATTCAGGGAACTCTCTCTCTCTCATAGGCATACCCTGGTCATCCCTCTAGGCACAAACACACACACACTATTTGGGGTCGGAGAGCCCTCATTGTGAGTAAGACAGGGAAGCCCCGGTAGGGGTAGAGAGAAAGCACCATGGAGGGTTAGGTGAGTCAACACAGATACAAAGGGATGGAAAGTGGCTAACTGTCAGAGCCCCTATATCTCTGTCTGACTGGCTCTTCCTGGACACCCACCGTCTAACTACAGAACACACCAACACAATGCACAATCCCCCTGTGGTTATGAGTTATTGCGTCACTTACAGACCTAAAGTTTCAGGCACTGACATTCAACATGACATTCAGATTTTAGTTACTTTAGGCTACTATAAAGTAAGTAAAAGTCATCTTTCCTTTTCCAAAGTAAAGAAAGGGCATGAGGTGACGCAAGACATGATTGCAACATGAACAAGGTGAGAGGAGCACTTAATTGCATTTCTCAAATGGAAACTCAAATGGAACAGTTGTTATGCCTACAGCTGCCCCAGCTAGCACATTTGGTTCCTTGGAAGTTGTGGGAACATATGTTTTTGGTTACACATTGGTTGAGGGATCAAAGCCATAGGTTTCCTGAACAGTAATATGTAACTTTTTTTAAGCATCTGTTCTCGGAACGTTTGTTTTTAGGTTGTAGGGAGATTCTAAGAACGTTTTACTCTGGTTCCTTTAAAGTTTTCCTGGGAAGGTTAATGCTCTGAGAACAGAAATTATGTTATTTGGAGGTTTTTCAATAACTTCGTTAATACTTTCACTGAATGTTTCAATAAGACTTTTAATAACACTGCTGTCTTATTTTGGGGGAAACTTTTTTTTTACTCCAACGCATAGATAGGACACATGGAAATGTATTTCCTTAGGCATTAATCATACAAACAAATGTATTTTTTATTGTGACACAGCACCAATGAGATACAAATCAGTTCATTTTAGCCTATTTGAACAGAGCCCAGTTCAAAGGAAACAAGCACTCATTAAGATCAGGTGTGGCCAATTAGTGGGCCAAGACGGCTGAACACACTTAACAAAACAGAGGATAGATTGAGTTTTGTTGATGCTGAGCAGGAAATAGAGTACCACAGTATGAGTCATAATACCCATAACACCTAGCGGTCAAACAGAGAAATGGTTCCAATAGTTTTCCACCATTCATTTTTCCCATAGGGGATTTTAATGTGTTTCGTGTAGGCTTACCCTGGCATGATGTTTTGATAACTTATGATCTGGACTAGACTGCCTAATCGAGGCAAAGGTAGGAATCTCTGGATTAACTATCTAATGTTAGCTAAATGTACTAATGAATACATTGGCAAAATGTCTTTATGGCCAATTCTGTGAACTGTCTTGTGCAAGTTTTAAATTGACACAATACCTTTTAGCAAAGGTGTCATCGAAAGATGACATTTAAGTGTTTCTAAAATCCCCTATGGGAAAAATGAATAGTGGAAAAACAGTGGTATAAAGTACTACACAAGTAGTTTTTGAGGTACCTGTGCTTACTCTATTTATATTTTTGACTACTTTAAGTTTTACTTCACTACATTCCTAAAGACTTTTTACTCCATCCATTTTCCCTGACATCCAAAAGTACTCATTACATTTTAATGCTTAGCAGGACAGAAAAATTGTCCAATTCATGCTCTTATCAAGAGGATATCCCTGGTCATCCCTAATGCCTCTGATCTGGCGGACTCACTAAATACATATGCTTCGTTTGTAAATTATGTCTGAGTGTTGGAGTGTGCCACTGGCTTTCCCTAAATAACAATATATTAATAAATGGCATCTGGTTTGCTCAATATAATACATTTGAAATTATTTGTACTTTTACTTTTGCTTTTGATTCTTAAGTATACTTTAGCAATTAAATGTACTTTTGATACTTGAGTATATTTAAATCCATTTATACTTTTTGTAGTATTTTACTGGGTGATTTTTCACTTTTACTTGACTCATTTTCTATTACGGTATATTGAGTTTCACTCAAGTATGAAAATTTTCCACCACTGTGAAGAACTATTTGGCCTCCATGTGGTGCAGTGGTCTAAGGCACTGCATCACAGTGCTAGCTGTGCCACTGGAGATCCTGGTTTGAGGCTCTATTTATATATTTAAGCAATAAGGCCCGAGGAGGTGTGGTATGTGGCTAAGGGCTGTTCTTAGGCATGGCGTAACTCAGATGGGCTGTCAGCGCCCAAACCACACAGTTTATCATTTCAAATAACATTCTTAGAATGTTCTCTGAACATTACTAAAGTTTTCTTGTGGATTTATGGAACGTTTTCTTAACGTTCCTTGAACAATTTGAGAACATGACTTTAAATAGAACCATGAGGAAACCTGTAGGAAACGTTATGCTGAAGTACTGAAATTCCCACAGAAGAACGTTGTTTGTTAACGTTCTTGGAACAATTTGAGAACATTACTTTAAATAAAACCACAATGAAACCTGTAGGAAACATTATCCTGAAGTACTGAAATTTGCACCGAAAACATTGTTTCTTGATGTTGTCAATGTCAAACCAGTTGGAGAATGTTCCCAGAACAATACCAACATTTTAATTAAATGTAACCTTGTTTGAACTTTTAGGAAATGTTCTGTTAAAGTACTTTTTTGTCAAGTTCCTTAAATGTGCTTAGAATGTTCCAAAGTCAAGCAATTATCCTGCACCATTCCCGGAAAGTTGTGGGAAGGTTGTATGCAAAATAACTCTAGCACAACCACGCTCTAACCAAGCTGTAAGAAACATGGTTTTCAGAACGTTATTTGCTAGCTGGGGCGGGCCTTGCGAAGAGAGTGTTGCTTAATATTGCTATATATATATATATTGAAGTTAAACTCATGTTGCTACATTGTTACAGGGTATAGGCCTATACAGCGTTGCGCCACATGTGATGTCTCTAGGCTGATCGTATGAGTTGGTTTCTGCAGCCTACACTCTTCCGTCAGTCTTCTGTATATCCTTTCCATTGAATGTACAGAAGCTTCTTTGTTCATATCTTAGCTGTGTTTCAAACTATTTCTAACTGAAGAGAAACGAACAAGCACTAACCTTTTTATGGGAAAGGATAGCAGCTTTGCTGAAGCAGACGAGTAGGGCGATGTCATGGCTCTGTCCAGCGTGCTGAAACTGTCACGTCCTTTCCTGCGTTTGGAGAGGTTGGCCAAACTGCAAATATAATGTGGGCGACACATTCACCTACGCAAACAAATAGGCAAGAGATAGGTGTTTATAACCATGGCCTGTATGTCCGCCAGCCTGTAGCGTAATGTCCATGTTGATAGGCCTATAGTCACATGCGTGAAAGGGCAATGAAGTGGATACATGAGTCTACATCGAGTCTAGGCTACAGAGTTGCTTTTTGAAAAATGTTAATGTCTCAAAACATTGGGTTCTGCAGGCGTGTTTCCTTGCTCACTTTGACTCGCATCCTCCTCAAAACCTAGGTCCCCGCTGATTCACCGACAACAGGTGCCGTCATTTTCATTTTCTGGACTGTTGGCTATTTTACGACAACAGGTGCCGTCATTTTAATTTTCTGGACTGTTGGCTATTTTTGTAAAACGAGATGTTACTTTTGGCGTGAACTATTTCTTGCATTTAGGGGGCGATATACCCGAACATTCATTCGCATCACTCAATATCTTTCACGAATAAGCCTTGTTATTTATGAACATTTATAGTTATAGATGTAAATGTTATCAAAATGAATCCAAAAGTTATATACATGTATTTTAATTATATTTTATTTGCCCTAGGGAAGAACCCTAAAGTGTTGAATGAGCAGAGCCTCACTCTTCAAAAGAATCAAAACAATTATTTGAATGTTGTCTCAAATCATGTCATAATATTCAACATTTTATTTATTGACAAGCTGCTTACACATTTATTGAGAATCCTAGACTAATGCAATGCCTACTCACAATTTGTTATGTCTTTAGCAATATTGTATCCTTCCTGTACACTTGCCGCTGATTTTTCTACTGTGAATTGAAACAATTTAATTTGAGGAATTGAAAAAATAAATAGCACAGCTGTGTTTCAAACCAGCCTATCCTAACGTATTTTCAGCCACCCAGGTATCCGTTTATTTCTAATTATATTTCTAAATCTAATATGCTATAGCCTATCTATGAAACTTTGACATAACACCACTGACGTAGGCTGTAGATTAGTAAATCACAGCCTAATGTTGACACGATAGTAGCCTACGCCTAACTACATTATTAATACATTACGCAACAAAGGTAATAGTAATAACACAAATACAATCAAATAAACACTTATATCACTTTATAGACCTATTGATGATATTATTCTGCTATTCTTGCAATACGATGTTTATCAAAGTGGCAGCACAGAGGCACGTCCTCAAAAGTGTATGTCATGACCTGCTGCTCTTGACTTAAATTCCTCCTTTGAAATGTTGACACATTGTGCTGTGTGTGTGCGCTTCAAAGCGCGTGTGGTTTTTTGCGTAAAGCCAGCCTGTAGCGAAGCGCAGCGCGGATTGGTGGGCTCTGCTCGAGCAGACTTGCAGACCACCTTGGGATACACGAGCTCTGTGCAAGACTCCTGCAATGACCTCTTTTACCAGTGATGAAAGAAGACTCTGGGCGGGGTTTAGGGTCGTGTTGAGCTCCTCATCACACCTGTTTCTACATCCCATGAAGAAGAGCTTGAACGTGTTGCTGTGCAAAAATACATGAAAATGGTCCAAAAGTGGATGCAGACACTTGTTTTACTGTTCTTTTGTCAAGGTAAATCAGTCTTTTTCATATTACTATCCTGTAGTACGTTTATTCCCTTCAGAGTAGGATAGTTTTAAAGTCGTCGATGGATTTCAACGATATTGCCAGAACACTTGCTCTCTCACAGACCTAGTTCATAAAAAGTGTTGCTATATAGGCCAGGCCTGCTCTACATCATTTTATATTGTATTTTAATTTCATTTTGAATGGTAACGTCTTTGTTGGCCTAATCAATTCTGTGTTTTAGGTTTGTCTAGACTAGAGTGTATTTTTAAATGAAATATATTGTTTAGGCTATAGCCTAAACATCATATGTGTCACGTTTCAGTAATTGCATTTTGAATTAGCCTAATAAGACATCTTCAGTAATACATTATTAATGTATTCATTAGTTGAATCTCTAATTTATTTTTAATCACAAACGTTATCAGAAACTCTCCAACTGAGTTCTCTGACAGAGAAAACGGATGGAGAGAGGGTGGAGATCACTTGTGCACCAGTCTCTAAGACTAAGAGCAACATGGTGATTTGGTTTAGAGTGCAAGACAACGCTGGAATGGAGTTTATTGCATCGTTTAGTACCAAGGACGGTATGAAGAAAACAGACTTTAACAATGAGGTCTTCAGCGAGGAGCAGATAAACAAAAACATCTTGATACTGAAGGCTTTCAAAAAGGCTCGAGATAGTGGCGTCTACAGCTGTGCATCAATCAATGGTAACGCGCTTGTGTTTGGTGAAGTAACTCGACTTGCTGGGCCAGGTGAGTAGGCTAGCTAGGCTACATTACATAAATAAATTCTATCAGAATAATACAATTATAGAAATCAATGTTTTTTTTAATCAATGTTCTTTAAAGCCTATTAACAGTCTGAAAGTTATCCATGCTAACACATTCACTTTTTAGCCCCTATGACAACAACAACCACGACGACTACACCAATGACCACAACCATAGAGCTAACCAGCTCTACAACTGCCAAGTCGTGCAAAGGTAGAATATTTATTGACATCATCATCATCACATGTATTCTTATCATAACATAAATGTCCTCATATTTTTTATTGAGTTGATTTGGATAATCATAGTAGAATATTTCATTATCCAATGGTGTTTATCGTTGTAACACATTTATCCCAAATGTCTTCTTTGTTTGACTTGTGTTTTTGCAGTGGGAAAGGTGGACCCTACTGCATCCTGTGAGTTGATTGTTTGGGCCCCATTGACTGCTGGCTGTGGCTTCCTCTTCCTCCTCCTCATCATCACTGTATGCCATTGCAACCGTGAGTCCTGCATTCACTCACCAATATAGCCCCATGTACCCATTCACTCACCAATATAGCCCCATGTACCCATTCACTCACCAATATAGCCCCATGTACCCATTCACTCACCAATATAGCCCCTTGTACCCATTCACTCAACAATATAGCCCCATGTACCCATTCACTCAACAATATAGCCCCATGTACCCATGAAACACCCACCCACCAAACAAAACAAGAGTATTGAACCAACTTATGTAAATATGCTGCCATCATTTTCCAGTTAGAATGTATGAACATTTTCATATAAATTCCATATCATTTTTTAAATGAATAATATTATATCAATATTATATATTATTTATTTGTTGTTTCTTTTGTTTCAGGGATAAGAACAAAAAGATGCCCACATCATTACAAAAGACAGTATGTTCTCCTTCTTTAATATGTCAAGCATGAGTCCTGTTATGATGTATGCAGCCTAGAAAATTAGTAGTTGAAAAAAAGAGAAGGTCCACACTTTTGAGTTTTCTCCCCTAAAAGTCCAACTGAGTTTGTAGTTAGAAAGACGAGCTTCTCTTATTTTTCTCTTGTATTCAGGCCAAGAATGGCAGCTCCGGGGCAACAACATCCTATAGCCAACAACAGACTTTTCTAACCCTCAACAGGTATATCATGAATAAACTCTCCTCAACCTAAATATTCCTTTTACATTCTAAATTGAGAGGTGTGTTTTAGTATAGGATAAAGCAGCACGCACAAGCTATGTATGAACACAAAAATAATATATTGGTTATTTCAAAAATTATTTCACATAATAATATTTTGTGAATATTATTGTTCAGTGATTATAGTAAGGTAATTCAACTTCTCGCTATAAAAAACAAGAGAACCCAAAGCACACACTATTGTTTGAGTGACTACATTTTAAAAAAAAAACAATTGAACATATTAAAACTACCTGACATTCGCAATGTAGTTACTAATGTTTATAACACAGATGATTTATATAACACAGATGATTTATATAACACAGATTATTTATAAAACACAGATGATTTATATAACACAGATGATTTATATAACACAGATGATTTATATAACACAGATGATTTATATAACACAGGTGATTTATATAACACAGATGATTTATATAACACAGGTGATTTATATAACACAGATGATTTATATAACACAGGTGATTTATATAACACAGGTGATTTATATAACACAGATGATTTATATAACACAGGTGATTTATATAACACAGATGATTTATATAACACAGGTGATTTATATAACACAGATGATTTATATAACACAGATGATTTATATAACACAGGTGATTTATATAACACAGGTGATTTATGTAGCTTACTACATGTTTATTGTCTATTCTTCTCACAGACACTGAGAGAGACGCAAGATGGTGCGACGTCTCTACTATCAACCATTCAGTTTGTTAAATGATACATTTTTACTGAGACATTTTCTCCTTAACACCATTGAAATAGTAGAAATATAAGAATTCTCGCTCTCTTCATTTAATCAACATAATAGCTTTATGGCAGGTTTGTGTAGATGATTCATGTCGTCACTCAGTCTAATGACGAGATATGTATTGCTTATAGCTTAGTTTAAAATGATGTTATGAGATACTTTTCTCCTTATGACTTTCATGGTCTGTAAATGAAACCAAAGACAAAAGCTCTGCAGTGAAACTTCAATAAAACCAAAGGTAACATTTTCTAACTCAAATGTCGTATTCAGTTTCTTCCTAGACTTCTATGAATGTTTGGTAGAAATGTGCCATATAAAGCAATATTTTTGCAATACTTGAGTGATTGAACCACAGTGTATGTAATGGTGTGTGTTCTTGTTACTGTAGGACCATGTTAGAGTGAACCTCTATCTCCGTTACTCTCTATTAGTAACCTCTTACAATCTGAATGAAAAGACAGAAATGGTTAAACTACATAGATTTGTATTCAAATGTTTTGAAATCTATTCAAATTCTACTCAAGTGCCCAAGGCCATTGCACAAAAAAAAGAATAGCCTACTTAAATTGGAGTTGAACACGTACCAAAGTTCCGAGAAGGAAGCAGCTTTGTAAAGCTTAGCAAAATTGAAAAACTACTGAGTTGCTTCATACAAGAAGTGAAAGATTTTCAGAATATTACATGTGAATTTAAAAAATATACAGTATATTATAAAGTTCTTCCCCCTAACTGCAACACAAATATACAGTAAGTTCCCTATACCGCAGGATCCTTTTACACAAATGTATTCTACTACTGTCATATCTTGTTTTTGGCATTTACTTATTGGAATTAATTCATTTATTGGCTAAATACATTTAGGTTACCTCATGTTAGCTACAGGTTACCCATGTTAGCTTCTGTTTTCGGTTGTTGAGGGTGGCACAAGGAGTTACTTCAGACCCATGAATGTTGAATACACACAACACAATTATTATTCTCATTTAAAAAATAATAATAATAAATTAATTCCCATTTCCAAAATATCTCTCAAGTTTTAGGTTTGAGACCTGCACCTAAATATGTAGATTTATGCAAAGTAGACTATGCTGTACACTAGTGTATTATGGTGGCTGTCCACTTAAGAGAGAACTCGCTTTTCTGTGTACATCAAGATTAGACAGATATCCCGATCCTACATACACACTATTCCTAAACTATACTGTTCCTAAACCCAGATGACATTCACAATTACCCCCCCAACGCTGTAGCAATGTTGCAGCAACATCACTGGTACATTGGGGCAATGCAGACTGTTAGCTGGGATGGACAGTCAGTCAAGACACTTGTGGGCAAGCCCAATATTACATTTTTCTCACAGGATTCAACAAATTCTCTGTCAATCCTAGGAAATAAGTTAGGACAAACTCTTACTCTCTCTCTCTCTCTCTCTTTCTCTCTCACTCTCACTCTCACTCTCTCTCTTGTTCTCGTTCTCTCTCTCTCGTTCTCTCTCCTCATCTCAACGGAAAGAAACAAAACTAGTACAATCTTCTGTCATGTGCAAAACCAAGCAGGAAAGGCATTGCACACTGTGTGTGTTTGTTTTCTATCAAGTATACGTTCTCCGCCATTTAGAAAAATATAATCATTGTTCACAGCAGCTCCCTCGAGTGGCGCCTCCGTGTGGCAAGGGACTTGTAGTGCGCTATAAGCCTGCAATGCATCAGAAATGTACATCCGTCAATGTCACAGGCCAAACACTACCAGTCAGAAGTTTGGTCACACCTACTCATTCAAAGGTTTTTCTTTATTTTTACAATTTTCTACATTGTAGAATAATAGTGAAGGTATCAAAACTATGAAATAACACATAAGGAAACCTAAATAGTGTTCAACAAATTATATTTGAGATTCTTCAATGTAGCCGCCCTTTGACTTGATGACACCTTTTTGCGCACTCTTGGCATTCTCTCAACCAGCTGTATTTATTTTATTTAACTTTAATTTAACTAGGCAAGTCAGTTAAGAACAAATTCTTATTTACAATGACGGCCTAACCCGGCCAAACCCTAACCCGGACAACGCTGGACCAATTGTGTGCCACCCTATGCGACTCCCAATCACGGCCGGTTGTGATACAGCTTGGAATCGAACCAGGGTCTATGGTAACGCCTCTAGCACTGAGCTGCAGTGCCTTAGGAGCTTCATGAGGTAGTCACCTGGAATTCATTTCAATTAACAGGTGTGCCTTGTTAAAAGTTAATTTGTGGAATTTCTTTCCTCCTTATTGCGTTTGAGCCAATCAGTTGTGTTGTGACAAGGTAGGGGTTGTATACAGAAGATAGCCCTATCTGGTAAACGACCAAGTCCATATTATGGCAAAAACAACTCAAATAAGCAAAGAGAAACGACAGTCCATCATTACTTTAACACATGAAGGTCAGTCAATCCGTAAAATTTCAAGGACTTTGAAGGTTTGTTCAAGTGCAGTTGCAAAAACCATCAAGCCCTATGATAAAACTGGCTCTCAGGGGGACCACCACAGGAAAGGGTTACCTCTGCTGCAGAGGATAAATTCATTACCAGCCTCAGAAATTGCAGCCCAAATAAATGCTTCACAGAGTTCAAGTAACAGACACATCTCAACGTCAACTTTTGGTTGAATTTCTGCAAAGAAACCACTACTAAAGGAAATAAGAAGAAGAGACTTGCCTGGGCCAAAAAACACGAACAATGGACATTAGACCGGTGGAAATCTGTCCTTCGGTCTGATGAATCCAAATTTGAGATTTTTGGTTCCAACCGCCATGTCTTTGTGAGACGCAGAGTAGATGAATGGATGATCTCCGAATGTGTGGTTCCCACCGTGAAGCATGGAGGAGGATGTGGATGATGTGGGTGTGCTTTGCTGGTGACACTGTCTGTGATGTATTATTAGTATCCAGTGGAAGCCATAAGAACTGCAATCTGGTCCTAATAAGGGGGAAATACAAGTTTATGGCCCGTATCACTAGTGTCCTGCCAAGCAGGAAAGAACAATGTTTGTACAGATGGGTAGGAGGAGACTAAGCCTATGAGGAACAGTCACACATCAGTGCTTGTGTGAAGCACAAGCATATTGTCTAATGCAGCTGTAATGATCCTCTGGGAATAATTCAACTCGGTTAAGCTTTCATAGTGTCCGTTGAGTTATTTGCTCTGAGAATTAGAACCTTACACCGCCAACCAACAGAACATCTCAGGGCCTGTATTCAAAAAGTGTCTCAGCGTAGGAGTGCTGATTTAGGATTAGGTCTCACCCCTGTCTATATAATCTTATTCATTATGATCTAAAAGGCTAAACTGATCCTAAATCAGCCCTCCTACTCTGAGACTCACTTTAGCGGTCTGTTAGTTTGTTAGTCTGCAGTAGGTAAGTACCTCCAGTCTGGGCTGTCTCTGCTCTGTTGTCACGGCTACTGAGGCTGCAGCTGGACCAGCGGATGAAGACAAGTCTCTAGACAAGAGGTCAAGGGCCTCGCTGTCATCCATCGACGGCTGTAAGGAGAGAAGAAGATGGTCGCTTATGTACTGTACATCTGGTTTACATGACTTAAACATGACCTTTAGGAGTTGCAACACATTGAATATGACGGATCTGTGCGATTATAGATACAATTGGGCAGAAACCTCACCTGCTTGGGTCTAACATCAGCCTGGACTTTGGCCTCTGCCATTGCCTTTGAGAATAAAATAAACATAACCTTATTCAGCCTTGTTTACACCCTATATCCACCTCACATAACTTATTGGCACAGGGAATAAATTGTGTTTTATTATTTGGTCCAAAAGTGATCAGAATGGTACAGTATTGTTTATGGTTTATTGTGAAATGTTTCGCGTATGTAGTGGAACATAAATACACATAAAGGTTGTTTGCCGTTTTATTTACACACCTATTAGCACATTAGATTTGCATTAGCGTCTTCAGGATTCCCCGTTTTATTTCCTACTACAACCCTGGATATGTTACCTTTTGGTCTTCCTCTGTGTGCCGGAACTCAGCTGGAAGGCTATCATCTCTCTCCCCCACCTTGGTAAGCTTCTCTTCCATAATCTTTTTCTCCTAGGATGAGCAGAGAGCAGACTTAGATCAAATAGCAGATAGCGCACACACATATGCTGGCAAGTTACAATGGGAATCTGACTGACCCGATATCTTGGACGTGAATGAAGCATAAGACAACAATGATATCACATGAAGTGTGTCTCAGTACCTGGCGGTCAACAGCAGATTTGACTGCAGGAGCAACAGCTGGGGCTACAAAGTCCCCTGCCAGGGCATCCAAGGCAAAGTCATCTGAGGCCTGGAGACAGAAGAGAGAGAAATTTAAAAACAAGAACAAGGCATGTACATGTTAATTAAGCTGTTATACTACTGATAATGAATAAACGAAGAGATTTAAGCAGCTAGCCATAAAATCACATATTGGATGATCATAGATTCATACAGAGCAGACCAATCAGTGGATGGGTTGATTAGTAAGTGACCAATGGTAGAGAGTGTTGTTCACCTGTGTGGGAGGAGCATTTGGGGCAGAGGACAGCTGGAGCCACAGAGGGAGACATGAAGTCACCTGACAGGATGGTGAAGCTGATGAAGCTCAGGATGTCCGGAGCTTCACCATAGTCAATGAAAAGAGAGAGACTTGCGCTTTGCCTCTTTGAGACTCACCTCTGGCTTGGGAGGAGGCAGGTCTTTGCCTATATAAGTCACCTCTTTCTTGCACTATAAACCCCATGGCATTTTTTGTTGTTATTTTTAACCCCTTTTTCTCCCCAATTTCACGATTATGATCTTGTCTCATCACTGCAACTCCCCAAAGGGCTTGGGAGAGGCGAAGGTCGAGTCATGCGTCATCCAAAATGTGACCTACCAAACAGCGTTTCTTAACACCCACTCGCTTAACCCTGAAGTCAGCTGCAGCAATGTGTCAGGAGAAAACCTGTTCAACTGACGGGTTGAGCCCCAGGCCGTAGTCATACTGCAACACTGCGATGCAGTGCCTTAAACCGCTGAGCCACTCGGGAGGCCCCTGCAAGGCATTTTTAACTCAAATACTTATAGTATGTTGAACTCCAAGTCAATGAAAATGCATTATTGCTTAAAATGTTTGTGGTACTGACTCAAAACTAAATGAGAAGTCACACCAACTCTATTATTTAAAGTTATGATAACAAATACACTTTTTTTCCCAGCATGCTCTACTGCAGGTAGATTGTTTGGAATTGTTTTTAATATCTGTGTTTTTGCATGTACATTGAGTGATTAATCTTGTGCTATACAAAGATAAATAACCTACATTTTTCTAAACTAATCCAATAGTATAATTTGAATTTTTGCACCCATTAATTAAATGGTTATTCCAGTTTGAATGTGTTAGGTAGTCTCCTCCCACTGTTCATAACCCTGGCAGTCATTATGAATGCAGGTTGTGGGTGAATACAAATTTCAACTGTTGGATGTCTTATCTCTGCCTGGATTCCAATATGAATTACACATCCCTTTACAAGCCAAAAAGCATTTCGCTACACCCGCAATAACATCTGCTAAATATGTGTATGTAACCAATAACATTCGATTTTGATTTGATAATGTGACTTGCAGGTAAGGTTGCAAAATGCTGGTACATTTCACAGGTTTTCCAGAAATCCTGTTTGGAAGATTCCTTGAAATCCTTCAACCAGGATTTTTTTGTAAATATGGGAATTTTGGCACAGTTAGCAAATTTTGAAAACTTACTTGCAGGCCTGATGTGCCCTGTTAACCATGAGTTTCAGGACACTGTATTAGAGTAAAGCTAAGCCTCAAAATAAGGCCTTATGAGATATGTAATGTCATTGAGTTGAATTATAATGATAACATTCACCTAGAACATCACTTGGTCAAGGCCACAGGACTGAAAAATAATTAATTCAACAACCATGTCTCTGTCACTAACAAATACAATTATGGGTGGTAACTCTACAATTCACTTGAAAAGGCAAGGCACACTGGGAAATGATATTGGAGGTGTGGCTTAGTAGGGGCTTACTCACATTTCTCAAGCTGATGCAACTCAAATTTGGTCACCCTACAGGATCACAGTGACTCTATCGGTTTGAGTAACGACTACAAAATCACTTTATATAACCGTACTCAGTTATATTTAGTGCAACAGGTTTCCTCCAAAGTTTTGAGTAATGACAGCACATTGGAGTTTACAGTGAGGGAAGAGGGGAGAAAGGGCCGATCAACTATGTAAACTTGTCTCACCCGCTCTCTATTCTCTCTGAGCTCTAGGCTAAAGCCAATGCAGTGGAAGACAGAACACTTCTGAACTTTTGCTTTTTGAGTGTACAGTAGTTAACTACTGCAACTGTTTTGTATTTACTGATTATATTTGAGGTAATTCCTAAAAATGTTTAAGTAAACTTACAGTTACATTTGAGTTATGGTAAATTATAGTTTCTAAGTAAGGTGGACTTTGCTAAACTCAAACATTTAAAGTATTGCAACTTATACTTAAGTGACTTTGACTTTTTTTTATTTTATATTCTGGCGTTAACTTCACCATATTGATTTAATTTTATTTATAGATAAATCAAATGAACTAAGCTGATTTACATGAAAAATGTAGGTATACCTTACAAGAAATACTGCATTTCTATTACTCATTTGAAGGTAGTTTTGCTCACTTCAGCTATTTACGTTTCTTAATTAACTTTTTTTTAAATTACGTAGCCAGGACATTTATCCGGTTTTACAGTGTGTCATTGTCTCATTGCTCAAGTGGTTTGCAAGTGATTTCCATTTTTCTAATGGTTGTCGATTCCTTTGGGTCTTCTTTTTCACTGTTCTTATCACTCACTGTCTGTGCTGTGCAACTATTTGTAATGCATCATCAGTGCTACAATGTTTTCATTACCGTATCATTACTGGCCAAAAGTGATCACACTCATGCACATTCTCTCCTCAACATTCCCAACATGTGTTGCAACACAATCTCACACTCAATTCGTGCAAATATGCACAAAAAGTATTTCAGCAGATTTTGTGAATTTTTGTGCTTTTTTGGTGTTCTACACTGCCTTTGTGTCCCACATTTATTTCTATTAAAAAAAACTAAACAATTTAACAACCCAATATTATTCATTAACATTTCGGTTCGAGTTGTGAAGCATAAACTAAATAAACACGGAATACGTTGATACACAACAAAAGCCGGGACTCCACAGATCATGAGGATATTTTACTTGTCTGCCGTTATTGACACTAACCCCGAGAGTCAAAATGTTTATTTTACACAACGTTTTCACCAAACAGCAAACATCTTACACGGTAAGCTTTGATTTGGTCTGTGTTTGAGCTATAGCTACATGGGGGGTATCAAATTAATCCTTAGGTTAGTAGGAACAAATCTAGCCTAGTTCATGCATTACTTAATAGCAACATCGAATGTCCACCGACTGACTAGAACTGAGTGACATTGCCTGCTTAAGCGCTGTAGGCATCCATTGCACAGGGGATTGGCTACTATGGCACCTTGACAGTATAAGCTTTCCAGGGATATGCAGTTGACCTGGGTGGGGCAAAGCAAGGTCTAGAACCTTTTATGCGTAATGTGAACTATTACTACCTGACTCAGCAATACATGACGCCCAGCTTCACCATATGATCATCAGTGAGCCTGATGATCACTCAGCTGGGCCTGCCAGAGTGGCAGTACGCCTTTCATCCCCTACGGCCCCAGGCCAACGTAGTATACCGTCACTCCATAGAACGAGCTAGTGCGGGGTCCAGGGATTTGGCTGGAATTGTCGGTAAATTAAAGAGGATACATGGGGTGGCTTAATGCACTTGAAAGAAGTGACCCATTGTTCTTATGTATGGGATGTAGATATCAGTGTAAATATGGTAGACATACATGTATCATTGGCCCACCTATGTGAGTAAAATGCTAAATCAGCATGGCCAAAATTGTGAGCCACTGCATACAAGGTAAACATTTATTTTGTTTATTTCAATGTATATACAATATAATATACAGTAATGTCAAACCTAACATACCCCACTTAGTTAGGCTTTCCAGTCACCTCGGCTAAAACAAATAAATCCCTGGATTATGTTTAAAAACTGGATTATGCCTAAAACAGGGGATTATGCTTAAAACGGGATTATGCCTAAAACAGGGGATTATGCTTCAAACGGGATTCTGCCTAAAGGCGTCTGCCTGCTTCCCATCAGAAACAGTTTGTGTATATATTATTATCACATCTTGTGACGTTTTTGTTCATTTTGGTATTCAACAAGGTTTTTTTTGGCTGTTTGTGCACACAACATTATTTATTGAGGAAAACCGAAGTTCGGTAATTGATAGGGATTAGTATAGTAGGGATTCTTCAATTAAGTGTTTGTGAGAGACGACTTGTTTTCATGCACTTAAGAAACTTGGCACCAAACATCTTAGTTAGATGTAAAATTAACCGACTAAGACCTCCTCAACAACAATAAATATAGAACATATTGAATTGGCATAGATTAATTCCACTCCGTCTCAAGATGGACAAACAGTACTATAGCCACTTTTTTCTCGTTTTTCAAGTGAAAGTCTTTTAAGGGAGTATGCGAGGCATGGACATTCACTTACCTTGCCAAGTTCTGCTAGGAGCAAACCAAACCTAGTATGCAGACGTCTTAAGACACAAGTGTGTTGACTAAGGTAGGGTGAACGTTGACCCCAAGCTCTGACCCCATGGAGGGTCATTAAATTAATTTGTTCCATTGCCCTGCCGCCCTTCCATACCTTGACTAGATCTCACTTCAAATGTTGTTTGTATTTTAGTCATTTAGCAGATAAGTGTATCCTAAAATGACTTATAGTAAGTAACTTAGAGGAAGTTCATAGAAATGTCTGTCTACTATTTGATTTAACAACTTACAATAAGGTTTAGTTATGGCAGTCTGAAACAAGTCTGTCTCATGAAAGAGATTTCTATCGGCACACAAACCTGGATAAGAACAGTTTAACACCACACGTTTGTTTGGTTGGTTTTTTATTTGGCTGGTTGGTTGTTTAGTTAGTTGGTTGGTTAGTTGGTTGGTTAATTGGTTGGTTGGTTAGTTAGTTTATTTGGTTTGTTAGTTGGTTGGTTGTTTATTTGGTTGGTTAGTTAGTTTAGCCATTGTGCTTGTATTGTTCCTCCTCTCTCCCCAACAGCAGTGGGCGTCTCTCTACAAACCTCTGACATTCCACTGTGAGCCCACTATGGCTGACCTGGCCGGAGAGCAGACCGTCAACAAGCTGGACCCCAACAAAGACTTACAGGGCAAAGCCAAGCTGCACGCCCACAGGAAGAAACAGTCAGCCCAGTGAAGCATGGGGGGCACTGCCAAGGGGCAGAGAGGGGCTCAGGGAGACATAGTAGGGGCATGGGGTATGCCAGTGTTTCCCCTACATTTGTGTCTTGGGTGGGGTGAAAAGGGCCCAGAAGCAAGATCTAAGGCCGCTAGTGTCAGGAGTTCACCTAGGGGTCATGATTGGGGATGTACCAAATGATTGATGTATTAGAATAATTTATTATGTTTATGTTGTATTAATAGAAGGGGAGGGGTTATAAGACCCCTCCTTAGATTTATAGGGTCCTAGACTACAGATTAACAAGATATATACATTATGAGGTTTAATATTGTTCCACAGTACTTTGTAGGCTCTCTGCCTCTTATGAAGAAACTGTCTGAGAAGTGTGTGACTGTGAAGACAGAACTCTGCAGGGGAGTATAAGAGACAGGAGTCTAGTCAGACATTCCACTATAAATCAACTTGGACATTTACTGCTAAGCTTTTAGATAACACATTAAAAGCCTTGTTTATATAGCTGTGTAGGCATGGCTTTGGTCTCATGAATAAAAGATAATGACGTAGGCAGTGACATCACTAGGGCTGGACTTCGGGTTTGATAAAATAACATGTGACCTTTGCTTTGATGCAGAACTTACTCGGAAACATCCGTGCTATGTTCCTGATTGTCAACTTCTGTCTGCAATTGCATTAATAATGTTTTTTGAATTATTTAATTAAATATATTGTCATAATACTAATTTCACCAAGGAGCCAATGATTGACAAGGAACAAGGAGGAACGAACCCCAACATTTGGCAAGCTTGCCAGGAATGAGTGTCCCCCCGGTTGGCAGAGATTCCACACCAAGTTGCCAGAGCTCAAAATTAAATAAGGTAAGCAGACACACGTTTAATCTAAGTCTGTAATTAAATGGCATTCGCTGGTGTGGTTCCCCACTAAAAAAGTAAGTGGCACCTCACTCAATCTAAATTATAGACATACACTTTGAATATGACATAGTCGGATCTTAATTTGGTGACGTTACTTAACGGACTATTGGTGAAATGCATGATGTCAATATATGATGAATGAATTTCATGTTTGAAGAGGTGATTCATTGATAATCATCCATTATATATTCGGAGGTAAAGCAGTGATCATTGCTTTTGGTTTTGAAGAGATGATTCAGTGAGGATCATTCATTATATATTGGGAGGTAATGCAGTGATCATTACTTTTGGTTTTGAAGAGGTGATTCCGTGATAATCATTCATTATATATTGGGAGGTAATGCAGTAATCATTACTTTTAGTTTTGAAGAGGTGATTCCATGTTAATCATCTATTTTATTTTGGGTAGTATAAACTAGTTATTTTTTTATTTTTGTAGAGGTACCCAGCGAATGAGTTGAGTTGGTTATGAATAGTGGTAATTTTGTGTGAAATTTACCAAGTGAATGAATTGAGTTGTTTATGTATAGTGCGTTGTATGTTTCATTGTTTGTTTGTCTGTGGATTATGGCTGGGTTTATTGGGTAATGGCCCAATGGTGGAATAAAAAGTTAGGAGTAGGACAGAAATTATTTGAATAAAAGTTGAATGTATTTGTTAGTGACACTTTCCTACCATAGGACAGTATTGTGATTCTATCACCACCAGGGGGCACTGGAGTATAACATATTACTGTTGCTCCATACCCTTCAGATATAATATTAGGAATTGAAGTCTAGCATGCGGTTGTCTCTGTGAGGCCTGTGTGTAAAATATATTTGAGTTTAGTAGAACCGTTTACTATAGCCTAGAGTAAGTGAGAGTAGAATTAGGATGTCAGTATCAACCACTGTTATTTAACACACACTGAAAGAAGATAGAGGAGAATGTACTGTATATAGGCATATTCCTACATATTACACCCACTTTAGGATAACCTTATAGAAATTGGAAAACACATTACACGCAGACTATCTAAATAATAAGCCGGAGCACCATGGCACAGTCAAACCAGAATGAGGAGATAGGAGCAATGAAGCCTGTCACGCCTGTTGAATATTTGCAAGAGAAATTTCCTGCTATGGAATTTACATTCACTTTTGAGAAATGGCATGTCTGGATAGAGATGGCAGGAGAAAATAGATAGCCAATGGCTGGATCATTCAACAAGACTAGGTTGGATTTAGTAAAGGAGATAATTCAGACAAGAAAAATTGACAAAAAGAAGGGGATGACAAGTGCCCTTGTATCAGAAACTGATACCCTTATTACAAGTCACTCTCCTCTGATCATCCTGGGGTCGCTCAGACAGTGTGCTGTTTGAGCGGGAGGTACTGGTGGCCTACCTTGGCTAAGGACGTGAGGGTTTATGTTTCCTCCTGCTCGGTGTGCGCCCAGTGTAAGGCTCCTACAGCTCGGCATTCAACACCATAGTACCCTCCAAGCTCGTCATCAAGCTCGAGACCCTGGGTCTCGACCCCGCCCTGTGCAACTGGGTACTGGACTTCCTGACGGGCCGCCCCCAGGTGGTGAGGGTAGGCAACAACATCTCCTCCCCGCTGATCCTCAACACTGGGGCCCCACAAGGGTGCGTTCTGAGCCCTCTCCTGTACTCCCTGTTCACCCACGACTGCGTGGCCACGCACGCCTCCAACTCAATCATCAAGTTTGCGGACGACACAACAGTGGTAGGCTTGATTACCAACAACGATGAGACGGCCTACAGGGAGGAGGTGAGGGCCCTCGGAGTGTGGTGTCAGGAAAATAACCTCACACTCAACGTCAACAAAACTAAGGAGATGATTGTGGACTTCAGGAAACAGCAGAGGGAACACCCCCCTATCCACATCGATGGAACAGTAGTGGAGAGGGTAGCAAGTTTTAAGTTCCTCGGCATACACATCACAGACAAACTGAATTGGTCCACTCACACAGACAGCATCGTGAAGAAGGCGCAGCAGCGCCTCTTCAACCTCAGGAGGCTGAAGAAATTTGGCTTGTCACCAAAAGCACTCACAAACTTCTACAGATGCACAATCGAGAGCATCCTGGCGGGCTGTATCACCGCCTGGTATGGCAACTGCACCGCCCTCAACCGTAAGGCTCTCCAGAGGGTAGTGAGGTCTGCACAACGCATCACCGGGGGCAAACTACCTGCCCTCCAGGACACCTACACCACCCGATGTCACAGGAAGGCCATAAAGATCATCAAGGACATCAACCACACTGCCTGTTCACCCCGCTATCATCCAGAAGGCGAGGTCAGTACAGGTGCATCAAAGCTGGGATCGAGAGACTGAAAAACAGCTTCTATCTCAAGGCCATCAGACTGTTAAACAGCCACCACTAACACTGAGTGGCTGCTGCCAACACACTGACACTGACTCAACTCCAGCCACTTTAATAATGGGAATTGATGGGAAATGATGTAAATATATCACTAGCCACTTTAAACAATGCTACCTTATATAAATGTTACTTACCCTACATTATTCATCTCATATGCATACGTATATACTGTACTCTATATCATCGACGGTATCCTTATGTAATACATGTATCACTAGTCACTTTATACTATACTATGCCACTTTGTTTACATACTCATCTCATTTGTACATACTGTACCCGATACCATCTACTGTATCTTGCCTATGCTGCTCTGTACCATCACTCATTCATATATCCTTATGTACATATTCTTTATCCCCTTACACTGTGTACAAGACAGTAGTTTGGAATTGTTAGTTAGATTACTTGTTATTACTGCATTGTCGGAACTAGAAGCACAAGCATTTCGCTACACTCGCATTAACATCTGCTAACCATGTGTATGTGACAAATAAAATTTGATTTGATTTGATTTGATTCCTAGGCACCTACCCAGAGGTAAGCTACACCCCTTACCCGTTCCTCAGTGGCCTTGGTCGCACCTGTCGGTGGATTGTCTGACTGATCTTCCACTCTCACAGGGTAACACCGCGATCCTGGTCATTGTGGATCGTTTCTCTAAGTCCTGTCGTCTCCTCCCGCCTCCCTCCGTCTCCCTACAGTCTGGCCCTACAGACTGTGGAGGCCTTGTTTACATGTCTTCCGGGACTACTGGGTGCCTGAGGATATAGTGTCTGATCAGGGTTCCCAGTTCATTTCTAGGGTCTGGAAGGCGTTCATGGAACGTCTGGGGGTCTCGATCAGTCTTACTTCAGGGTTTCACCCCGAGAGTAATGGGCAGGTGGAGAGAGTGAACCAGGATGTGGGTAGGTTTCTACGGTCCTATTGCCAGGACCGGCCGGGGGAGTGGTCGGCGTTCGTGCCCTGGGCCGAGATGGCACAGAACTCGCTCCGCCACTCCTCCACTAACCTCTCTCCCTTCCAGTGCGTACTGGGGTATCAGCCGGTTCTGGCGCCTTGGCGTTAGGGTCAGACCGAGGTTCCTGCGGTGGACGACTGGTTCAGGCGCGTGGAGGAGACATGGGAAGCTGTCCGTGTCCACCTTCAGCAGGCCATGACGCGGCAAAAGAGAATGCAGATCGCCACCGCAGTGAGACCCCGGTGTTTGCACCGGGGGACCGGGGGGACCGGGTCTTTCTCTCGACCCAAAACCTGCCCCTCCGCCTGCCCTGCCGGAAGCTGGATCCGCAGTTTATGGGGCCATTTAAGAACGAACAAGGTTGTTATAGGTTACAGCTTCCACCAGATTACCATATTAACCCCTCGTTCCATGTGTCTCTCCTCAGGCCGGTGGTGGCTGGCCCGTTCCAGGAGTCTGAGGTGCGAGAGGTTCCTCGGCCCCCTCTGGACATCGGGGGGGGGGGGGGGGGGGGGGGGGGGGGGCCTTCAGAATCTCATGGATTGGGAGGGGTACCGCCCGGAGGAGATGTGCTGGGACCGATTGGACCCATCTATGCTGCAAGAGATCTACCGTCTTCGTCCGGATCTCCCTGCGCATCGCCCTCCGGGTCGTCCCCGAGGCCGGTGTCAACGCGCTGCTTGAGCCGTGCGTCAGGGAGGGGGGGGGGGGGGGGGGGGTACAGTCACGACTTCCGCCGAAGTTGGTCCCTCTTCTTTTTCGGGCGGCGTTCGGTGGTCAAAGTCACCAACCTTCTAGCCATCGCTGATCCTCTTTTCATTTCCCTTTGGTTTTGTCTTGTCTTCCATCACACCTGGTTCCAATCCCATCAATTACATGTTGTGTATTTAACTCTCTGTTCCCCCTCATGTCCTTGTCGGTGATTGTTTGTTGTAAGAGCTTGTACCCATTATTTGATTGTTCTGTTTTCCGGTTAGTTTTTTTGTTATTAAACTGCACCGTTTGGAAACACAGTTTTTGCTTTCCTGCGTCTGACTTCTCTGACGCTAATACGCAACCCTTATAGACAGGTTTACCAGTTGGGTGGAAACATTTTCCACCACCAACTGCATTGCGCGAACAGTTGCAAAATTGCTAGTTAGGGAAATTATACTCAGGTTTGTCTGCAGACAATGGGACCCATCTCATAGGAGATGTGGTTACCCAAATGGCCAAAATGATGGGTGTTGACCAGAAGTTTGTGTCCATCTATCCATTCTCATTTACCGCAACAACCTGGGAAAAAAAACGATTGTCAGAGCTGATGGAGGAATTTAGTAACGTATTGGAGGATGAAAAGACAGACAACATGACTGTCAAAAAGAAGGAAGACACCTGGGACATGTTATGCGTCAAATGTAATGGATTGACATGGATTAAAGTGAATAGGGACCCAAATCGGATGAAAACGTGCTAGAAAAAGATTAAAAGCGAAAGCCAGAAAAGATGCTGCTAAGGAGAGTTGGGGGCTATTTCAGACACGAGCCAGAGAGGGGCCTCCATCCAAGAGAATTGATCCTATCACCCAGAAGATGTGCGAGATGATTCCCCAGTAGTTTGCCCCTCTCCATAAACCCTATGATGACAAAGGACAGATTTACCCATCAATATTTAGTAAGTATAAATAGCTGGTAAATATCAATTCCTATAATGCACGTTAAAACTAACGTTAATTCTACTTAACTACATTGTTACCATTATCAGGTCCGTTACAGCATGTTGCATAACATCATAATTTGTACCAAGGCTGGGCATATCATAATCCCCAATTCAATTGTACAAAATGGGCACGTACAGTAAATAGCCTACTAATAATGAGTTAATTATGATAAAACTCAACAGGATTAAACCTGTCTCTAATTATTCTCTGAGGAACTCGTTTTGGTCTCTCCACAGTAGATATGGGGTGGGTTGCGCCAGCATGGGTGAACTCTTAAACTGGGTTAAGTCAAGGTTTATCTTTTTAATCTTGTTGCACCAAATTTTAAACCTAGTTTTAAATTAACCTAGTTAAATTAAATCCCCTTACTCTAATCTAAATTTGGTTTTCACTTTAAACCCAGATTAATTTTAAGCCTGTTGCTCAATTTAAAAAAATCATATGTCATATGAACTTAGATTGGAGGTTAATTATAAACTGCGATTTGGTTTAACTGATAACTGATCTACTGTGGACAGACTAAAACGACAGAGTTCCTCAGAAAATAATTAGAGACAGGTTTAATCCTGTTTAATGATAATGATGAGTTTTCAAGGAGATACTGCTTCTCCAAGGACTCTGTAATGCAACTGGAAAGAAAGGTTGCACCAACCATTAAGCATGGGAGTGATAGGAATGTGGCTGTACCCCTACTACTTCAGCTCCTGGTGGCCCTACGGTTCTATGCAACTGGATGTTTACAGATGGTGGATGGGGAACCGTCTGCAGGAATGTAGTCAGTGTGTCCAGTGCTATTGCCGGTCCGAAGAAGGAGGGGCGCCGCACAAAGATGGACACTACACTGATGAGCATTATTGCAGTGGCGGTTCTGTATAACTTTGACAAGAGACAAGAAAACAAGTTATCTGAAGAGGCTGAGGTGGACCTACCTGAGGAGAATGAAGAAGATGGCCAGGTGCAACATGCTGCCAATGCAAATGGGAACGTTGTGAGGAGAACCTTGATTGAGAACCATTTTGCAACCTAAGGTGTGTATAATGTAACATTGGTAACATGTAAAAAGCAATATTATATTTTGATTGACACGTACAATCTGTATTCAAATGTATTATTAAGACTTTGTTATTCTCAATACCATACAGGGTGGAACTGGAAGCACCAGAACACAAGAGTGGGAACAAGACTGGAGGACACCAAATTGCTTGGGAAAGCATTGTTTTAATAAATAATTGCTTGAATAAATAAACAGATCAGCATTCTTTACATAGTGGGCATTTGATTCCCTGAAGGAGTTTGTTTCTGAATTTGCAGTAGCTCTTTTTGTAAATTCAGGCCCTCAATCTGCAGTAGATTTTTCTCCCTCTCCTTCTCCAAAACATCAATATGAGCTTGGTTCATGTCAGTTCTGGGGTGTTTGATTGGCCTGTCTGTTGTTTTTGCTGCTGGCGCAAGATCCAGGCACTGCTGTTTCTCCATGGCACAGGATGTCAGCTCAACTAAAGGAAAGAAAATGAACTCATTATTAGTAGGCTATTTACGTGCCCATTTTGTACATGCTGTAGCGGGCCTGATAACGGTAACATTGTAGTGAAGTAGCATTAGCGTTAGTTTTAATGTGCGTTATAGCCATTGATATTTACTAGTTATTTGTTCTCACAAAATATTGGTGGGTGGAGTTGTCCGTCGTCATCATAGGGGTTAAGGAGCGAGGAAAACTGATGGGGAATCATCTCGCATTACTTCTGGGAGAGAGGATAATTTCCTTTGGATGGAGTACCCCCTCCGGTCTGAAATAGCCCCCGCCTCTCCTCTGCTGCATTCTTTTTGGATTTTGCTTTTACGTTTTTCCAGCGCACCTTCATCTGATTTGGTTCCCTCTCGTCTTTAATCCGTGTCGATCCATTAAATCTGTTGCAAAAAATGGCCCGGGTGTCTTCCTTCTTTTTGACAGTCGTGTTGTCTGTCTTTTATCCTCCAGTCGGTTACTAAATTCCTCCATCAGCTTGGACAATAGTTGTTTTTCATAAGTAGAGAAATATGAACTTCTTTGACGTGCCATGATCAGGTGGCTAGCTGACAAATAATAAATGCCTAAATAAGTAATAACAATAATACATTATATTTTATGCTAGCTAGCTTTGTTTATAAACTAGCTAGCTACAGTAGCTAACGTTAACTAACGAATGAGATATCTGTCTAGTACTGGTAAATAAAGGATTTGATTTAAAATCCGCCAACCCACGAGAACCTTTCACGATGGTGTTGCAGTAGTTCTAATGTTACATTGTTATTATTTGATCAAGGAACAGCAACTTGGCCTCATTTTTCAAGTAAGCTAGCAACTTTCAACCCACAAAATACCTCATATATTGGTGTAGTAGAGTTAAAATGGTTATTCCATCAAACTTCAAATTATTAGAATAGTACACAACGCAGAACAGAACAACCAGGTTGAGGGTCAGTGGCCAAAGCCCGCGAACAGGAATATTCAAAGTTGTATTTATTTATTTATTTATTTTACCTTTATTTAACCAGGTAGGCAAGTTGAGAACAAGTTCTCATTTACAATTGCGACCTGGCCAAGATAAAGCAAAGCAGTTCGACAGATACAACGACACAGAGTTACACATGGAGTAAAACAAACATACAGTCAATAATACAGTATAAACAAGTCTATATACAATGTGAGCAAATGAGGTGAGAAGGGAGGTAAAGGCAAAAAAGGCCATGGTGGCAAGGTAAATACAATATAGCAAGTAAAACACTGGAATGGTAGTTTTGCATTGGAAGAATGTGCAAAGTAGAAATAAAAATAATGGGGTGCAAAGGAGCAAAATAAATAAATTAATTAAATACAGTTGGGAAAGAGGTAGTTGTTTGGGCTAAATTATAGGTGGGCTATGTACAGGTGCAGTAATCTGTGAACTGCTCTGACAGTTGGTGCTTAAAGCTAGTGAGGGAGATGTGTTTCCAGTTTCAGAGATTTTTGTAGTTCGTTCCAGTCATTGGCAGCAGAGAACTGGAAAGAGAGGCGGCCAAAGGAAGAATTGGTTTTGGGGGTGACTAGAGAGATATACCTGCTGGAGCGTGTGCTACAGGTGGGAGATGCTATGGTGACCAGCGAGCTGAGATAAGGGGGGACTTTACCTAGCAGGGTCTTGTAGATGACATGGAGCCAGTGGGTTTGGCGACGAGTATGAAGCGAGGGCCAGCCAACGAGAGCGTACATGTCGCAATGGTGGGTAGTATATGGGGCTTTGGTGACAAAACGGATTGCACTGTGATAGACTGCATCCAATTTGTTGAGTAGGGTATTGGAGGCTATTTTGTAAATGACATCGCCAAAGTCGAGGATTGGTAGGATGGTCAGTTTTACAAGGGTATGTTTGGCAGCATGAGTGAAGGATGCTTTGTTGCGAAATAGGAAGCCAATTCTAGATTTAACTTTGGATTGGAGATGTTTGATATGGGTCTGGAAGGAGAGTTTACAGTCTAACCAGACACCTAAGTATTTGTAGTTGTCCACGTATTCTAAGTCAGAGCCGTCCAGAGTAGTGATGTTGGACAGGCGGGTAGGTGCAGGTAGCGATCGGTTGAAGAGCATGCATTTAGTTTTACTTGTATTTAAGAGCAATTGGAGGCCACAGAAGGAGAGTTGTATGGCATTGAAGCTTGCCTGGAGGGTTGTTAACACAGTGTCCAAAGAAGGGCCGGAAGTATACAGAATGGTGTCGTCTGCGTAGAGGTGGATCAGAGACTCACCAGCAGCAAGAGCGACCTCATTGATGTATACAGAGAAGAGAGTCGGTCCAAGAATTGAACCCTGTGGCACCCCCATAGAGACTGCCAGAGGTCCGGACAACAGACCCTCCGATTTGACACACTGAACTCTATCAGAGAAGTAGTTGGTGAACCAGGCGAGGCAATCATTTGAGAAACCAAGGCTGTTGAGTCTGCCGATGAGGATGTGGTGATTGACAGAGTCGAAAGCCTTGGCCAGATCAATGAATACGGCTGCACAGTAATGTTTCTTATCGATGGCGGTTAAGATATCGTTGAGGACCTTGAGCGTGGCTGAGGTGCACCCATGACCAGCTCTGAAACCAGATTGCATAGCAGAGAAGGTATGGTGAGATTCGAAATGGTCGGTAATCTGTTTGTTGACTTGGCTTTCGAAGACCTTAGAAAGGCATGGTAGGATAGATATAGGTCTGTAGCAGTTTGGGTCAAGAGTGTCCCCCCCTTTGAAGAGGGGGATGACCGCAGCTGCTTTCCAATCTTTGGGAATCTCAGACGACACGAAAGAGAGGTTGAACAGGCTAGTAATAGGGGTGGCAACAATTTCGGCAGATCATTTTAGAAAGAAAGGGTCCAGATTGTCTAGCCCGGCTGATTTGTAGGGGTCCAGATTTTGCAGCTCTTTCAGAACATCAGCTGAATGGATTAGGGAGAAGGAGAAATGGGGAAGGCTTGGGCGAGTTGCTGTTGGGGGTGCAGTGCTGTTGACAGGGGTAGGAGTAGCCAGGTGGAAAGCATGGCCAGCAGTAGAAAAATGCTTATTGAAATTTTCAATTATGGTGGATTTATCAGTGGTGACAGTGTTTCCTATCTTCAGTGCAGTGGGCAGCTGGGAGGAGGTGTTCTTATTCTCCATGGACTTTACAGTGTCCCAGAACTTTTTTGAGTTAGTGTTGCAAGAAGCAAATTTCTGCTTGAAAAAGCTAGCCTTGGCTTTTCTAACTGCCTGTGTATAATGGTTTCTAGCTTCCCTGAACAGCTGCATATCACGGGGGCTGTTCGATGCTAATGCAGAACGCCATAGGATGTTTTTGTGTTGGTTAAGGACAGTCAGGTCTGGGGAGAACCAAGGGCTATATCTGTTCCTGGTTCTAAATTTCTTGAATGGGACATGTTTATTTAAGATGGTTAGGAAGGCATTTTAAAAAAATATCCAGGCATCCTCTACTGACGGGATGAGGTCAATATCCTTCCAGGATACCCCGGCCAGGTCGATTAGAAAGGCCTGCTCGCTGAAGTGTTTCAGGGAGCGTTTTACAGTGATGAGAGGAGGTCGTTTGACCGCTGACCCATTACGGATGCAGGCAATGAGGCAGTGATCGCTGAGATCTTGGTTGAAGACAGCAGAGGTGTATTTAGAGGGGAAGTTGGTTAGGATGATATCTATGAGGGTGCCCGTGTTTAAGGCTTTGGGGAGGTACCTGGTAGGTTCATTGATAATTTGTGTGAGATTGAGGGCATCAAGTTTAGATTGTAGGATGGCTGGGGTGTTAAGCATGTTCCAGTTTAGGTCGCCTAGCAGCACGAGCTCTGAAGATAGATGGGGGGCAATCAGTTCACATATGGTGTCCAGAGCACAGCTGGGGGCAGAGGGTGGTCTATAGCAGGCGGCAACGGTGAGAGACTTGTTTTTAGAGAGGTGGATTTTTAAAAGTAGAAGTTCAAATTGTTTGGGTACAGACCTGGATAGTAGGACAGAACTCTGCAGGCTATCTTTGCAGTAGATTGCAACACCGCCCCCTTTGGCAGTTCTATCTTGTCTGAAAATGTTGTAGTTTGGAATTAAAATGTCTGAATTTTTGGTGGTCTTCCTAAGCCAGGATTCAGACACAGCTAGAACATCCGGGTTGGCAGAGTGTGCTAAAGCAGTGAATAGAACAAACTTAGGGAGGAGGCTTCTAATGTTAACATGCATGAAACCAAGGCTATTACGGTTACAGAAGTCGTCAAAAGAGAGCGCCTGGGGAATAGGAGTGGAGCTAGGCACTGCAGGGCCTGGATTTACCTCTACATCGCCAGAGGAACATAGGAGAAGTAGAATAAGGGTGCGGCTAAAAGCAATAAGAATTGGTCGTCTAGAACGTCTGGAACAGAGAGTAAAAGGAGGTTTCTGGGGTTGATAAAATAGCATCAAGGTATAATGTACAGACAAAAGTAAGGTAGGATGTGAATACAGTGGAGGTAAACCTAGGTATTGAGTGATGAAGAGAGAGATATTGTCTCTAGAAACATCATTGAAACCAGGAGATGTCATTGCATGTGTGGGTGGTGGAACTAATAGGTTGGATAAGGTATAGTGAGCAGGATTAGAGGCTCTACAGTGAAATAAGCCAATAAACACTAACCAGAACAGCAATGGACAAGACATATTGACATTAAGGAGAGGCATGCTTAGTCGAGTGATCAAAAGGGTCCAGTGAGTGGAGAGGTTGGTTGAGGGTCACGGCGATTTAGACAGCTAGCCAGGCCATCGGTAGCAAGCTAGCATAGGATGGAGGTCTGTTGTTAGCCACCTCTTGCGTTCGGTCAGTAGATTAGTGGGTTTCCGTGTGGTAGAGGGGATTAATCCAAATCACACAACAACAACAACAAAAATAAGAACAATAGATATAGTTATAGAGGCCCGAGAAGAAAACATAATAATAATACAAATAAATAAATTGTCCGATTGTCTATTCAGATAGCATCCGGTAAGACAGCTAACGGTTAGCGGGCCGCAGATGGGCGTTCAGGTAACATCGCGACGGAGGAGCCAGCCGGATCTCCTTCAGGTAGATAACGTCGGCAGTCCAGTTGTGAATGCCCGGTGGGGCTCCGCGTAGGCAGTAAAACGGGTCCGGATAGGTGACTGCAGCCCAGGAGTGAATGATGGAACTCAGGAGTGATTGACGGAGCTGGCTAGCACCGGAACAATCAATGTTTGCTCCGGAATCGACGAAAGCCGACTGTCACACGGATAGCAGCTAGCTAGCTGTGAGATCCGGGTATGAATGTCCAGAGAGCAGTTGAAATCCAGGGACATGGAGAGAAAAATTGGTCCGGTATGTTCCGAGCCGCGCTGCACCGTACAAAACTGGCGATAGATTTTCGATAGATTTTCGAGCTAAAGGATAGCTGTTAACCACAAACCGTGGTTAGCTGAATACTAACGATTTGCCAGTAAAGAAGCTAACTAGCTTCTGATTAGCTTCTGATTAGCTTCTGGATTAGCTTCTGGGCTAGCTTCTGGCTAGTTTCTGGCTAGCTTCTTGGAGTTTCTGGCTAGCTTCTTGGAGGATTACAGATCTGAGGTAAATAATACTTTTTTATAAATATAAATTGGTGAGGCTGGTTGCAGGAGAGTGTTTAGAAGATGAGTTGATGGAAAATAAAAATAAAATGTATGTGAAAAAAGTTGTAAATATATATATATATACAGGACACGACAAGACGAGGACAAAAGAGTCTGAACTGCTATGCGATCTTGGAGTGAGGAAGTTCAGACAGAAGGGGGAGTCAGATCGCTATGATCACCAGGAACTTTACTTTTGGTGTCTATTTTTAATTGTTGCGCTACTGGTGCTGCCTGTTGATGTTAGGTAGGCAGCTACAGTAGCTGAATGATGTTAACATCTTCGGGTTTTGTTTCATTAAATATATTTTATTTCATTTGGGTGCTTGTGTCACCTACTAACACCCTGGTACTACCCGTAGCTCCGGTTAAGGTATGTGTTGCAGATGACTCCTTTGTAGAAGTCCATAACGTGAAATAAATTAAACATCTCAAGGTTATTGCTGTAGATATTGTTATAAGGGAGTGTTAGACTATTGAAGCATGTAACTTTCAGAGTTTTATTGTTGTTATTAATATAGTTTACAGAGTGCTAAAAGTGCTGCTGTTGCTAGCTAGCATGCCTTTCTGTGATGTGGACGGTTAACACTGAAAGCACCTAGCAATGTATTGGGGATGTGAGACAGGATATGTGTTTTACCTTTCTTCATGCTCCTGTGTAGAACAACTTGTCAGATGGTGCATTGGCGACTGCTGTGTTCCTATCCTGTCTTTTCACAATACTATTGCAGGTATGGTTCTATTGTCTAAGAATTAAGATTTTACATTCTTTGTATTAAGGACTGGTTATTATTTTATAGTATACATTATGCCTTTATGTATGAATGTGATTGTGTGGGTCCGAGAAAACACTGAGAGAGAAAGAACAACTTGTCAGATGGTGCTTTGGAGACTGATGTGTTTCTGTCCTGTCTTTTCACAATACTATTGCAGATCAACATAAAAGCCTAAAAGACAGCCGTGGTGTCGCTCTTCATTTCTTGGTTCTCCTGTGGTACATAAGAAACCCGCTACATTGGTGTCACTAATCATAGTTTAAAACCGTTAATCATTGATTTACTGATCCAGATTTAAAATGAAGTGGTGCAACATCTCTGATTAATTATAAACCTAGATTTATAAAACCTAGATTAGCTCTAATCCTAGATTAATTTAAACCATGTTGGTGCAACCCACCTATGGTGCCATTTTATCAGTTAAACCACCTCAAGTGGCAGTTTAGAATTAATCTTCAATCTATGTTTATACACTGCTCAAAAAAATAAAGGGAACACTTAAACAACACAATGTAACTCCAAGTCAATCACCCTTTGATGAAATCAAACTGTCCACTTAGGATGCAACACTGATTGACAATAAATGTCACATGCTGTTGTACAAATGGAATAGACAACAGGTGGAAATTATAGGCGATTAGCAAGACACCCCCAATAAAGGAGTGGTTCTGCAGGTGGTGACCACAGACCACTTCTCAGTTCCTATGCTTCCTGGCTGATGTTTTGGTCACTTTTGAATGCTGGCGGTGCTTTCATTCTAGTGGTAGCATGAGACGGAGTCTACAACCCACACAAGTGGCTCAGGTAGTGCAGCTCATCCAGGATGGTACATCCATGCAAGCTGTGGCAAGAAGGTTTGCTGTGTCTGTCAGCGTAGTGTCCAGAGCATGGAGGCGCTACCAGGAGACAGGCCAGTACATCAGGAGACGTGGAGGAGGCTGTAGGAGGGCAACAACCCAGCAGCAGGACCGCTACCTCCGCCTTTGTGCAAGGAGGAGCAGGAGGAGCACTGCCAGAGCCCTGCAAAATGACCTCCAGCAGGCCACAAACGTGCATGTGTCTGCTCAAACGGTCAGAAACAGACTCCATGAGGGTGGTATGAGGGCCCGACGTCCACAGGTGGGGGGTTGTGCTTACAGCCCAACACTGTGCAGGACGTTTGGCATTTGCCAGAGAACACCAAGATTGGCAAATTCACCACTGGCGCCCTGTGCTCTTCACAGATGAAAGCAGGTTCACACTGAGCACATGTGACAGACGTGACAGAGTCTGGAGACGCCGTGGAGAACGTTCTGCTGCCTGCAACATCCTCCAGCATGACCGGTTTGGCGGTGGGTCAGTCATGGTGTGGGGTGGCATTTCTTTGGGGGGCCGCACAGCCCTCCATGTGCTCGCCAGAGGTAGCCTGACTGCCATTAGGTACCGGGATGAGATCCTCAGACCCCTTGTGAGACCATATGCTGGTGCGGTTGGCCCTGGGTTCCTCCTAATGCAAGACAATGCTAGACCTCATGTGGCTGGAGTGTGTCAGCAGTTCCTGCAAGAGGAAGGCATTGATGCTATGGACTGGCCCGCCCGTTCCCCAGACCTGAATCCAATTGAGCACATCTGGGACATCATGTCTCACTCCCTCCACCAACCAGACTGCACCAGACTGTCCAGGAGTTGGCGGATGCTTTAGTCCAGGTCTGGGAGGAGATCCCTCAGGAGACCATCCGCCACCTCATCAGGAGCATGCCCAGGCGTTGTAGGGAGGTCATACAGGCACGTGGAGGCCACACACACTACTGAGCCTCATTTTGACTAGTTTTAAGGACATTACATCAAAGTTGGATCAGCCTGTAGTGTGGTTTTCCACTTTAATTTTGAGTGTGACTCCAAATCCAGACCTCCATGGGTTGATACATTTGATTTCCATTGATAATTTTTGTGTGATTTTGTTGTCAGCACATTCAACTATGTAAAGAAAAAAGTATTTAATAAGAATATTTCATTCATTCAGATCTAGGATGTGTTATTTTAGTGTTCCCTTTATTTTTTTGAGCAGTGTATATAATTTTTAATTCATTGAGCAACAGGCTTAAAATTGATTTAGGTTTAAAGTGAAATCTAAATTTAGATTAGAGGAAGGATTTAATTTAACTAGGATTAATATAAAACTAGTTTTAAAATTTGGTGCAACAAGATGAACTGCCACTGTGGGAGTAGGAGCTGTAGAAAACTATGATGATGTATACACGCTTTTAGAGATGACCCACTGGGCACACACTAGTTGAATCAACTTGCTTTCATGTAATTTCAATGATATTACATTGAATTGACATCTGTGCCCAGTGGGGATCATGTCAATCTCATGGAATGTCTCTCCTCCTTGCATCCATAGCACTGTCTATGAATTTGAGTGTGTGTAGTTACCAGGCCCGATCCCTCATCTTTACCTGACAAAGTGGCAGGATCAGGCTGTTGAAAACATAGATTGTGCCTTTAAAAATGTATGTATCCTAATTTTGCCTCATTCAGAAATGGCATCCAAGGCCAGGTATGTTAATCCAGAGAAATGTGAAAGGTGTATTTGATGACATTATGTGCTTACATTTCCTTAAAATAAATGTTCTCAATGTGACAGATGACTAAAGGATCAACATAATCCTTGATGGTGGAAATGATATTGTATTCCAAATAATAGGCGAGTTATTATGACAAATCAATATTTGAAATCTCCTGTATTTTTCCCATGCCAGGTAAGAGACCAATTCAGGCATAGAGCTCTCTCATCCCCACAATGATTCCATCAATAGGAAAACAGGTTGAAAAAGCTTGGAAAAGAAAACAAATAACAAAACACTTGGGAATAATATGTTGTGTGTACTCTATCCTTAGCGCAGATATCCCTAGAATGCAGATCAATAGCCATGACAAATCGATGCACATGATGCACACAAATAATAAAATAGAATAGGTTGTTATCAATGAACGTCACAGCAAGGTTCAATGTGCCTTCTTGGGGGAAAAGAGACCCCCAGCTCCGCTAAAACCATTGACAACTGCATGTGGTTTTCAAGATATTTCCAACAAAATGTTAACAATTATTGTCACCTCCATCAGTGGCTGTCAACTCCATCCATGATTGCTAACCTATTTTGTCAATATTATGAAAAATATATTAGTCCATGTTCTGCAATAATTGTGTAAACTATTGAAGTATTTGCTGTGACCTAAGAGAGAATGTGTACTTTATAAATGTTTTTTTATGTTCTGAATCTAGAAAAACATGCCAAAATGCTAACGAAATGAGCCCTGGAGAATTATAGTCCTAGTAGTAGAAAACAAAGCAATTTTGGGGGGAGATTTGTATTAATGTTAGCTATTTGAATAATCGAATGTTAGAATTAATTAAACAATCAAGGTCTTTAAAAATGTGTTGGACAATAAAGTATGATCTTAATTTCAGCCAGTTTGCTACAGCAGGAAAATGATCCTACAGCAACAGGAAATGTGAATTATTATGTGGATAATAATTAATGGATTTTTTTGGTTGGGGTTAATACATTTTTCGTTAGGGCAAATCAAGTCTGAAATTTGAAATGGAAATTACAAACTTTAGAAGCCTTTTTAAACCTTGAATAAACAACACGTTTGCATTTCCTGTAGTGCAGGAAAATTCTCAGCAACCAAAGACTGATAAAATGTAGATCATACATCTGTAAAAATGAAATGCCTTTATGTTGTCTGATGGAGAAAGACATAAATGCATTTTATGGAGAGAAAAAAATGAAAACATTTGAAGGTTATTATTTTACATGGTGTCATAGAAGATTCACTGCATGACCAAAGTTGGAAGCACAGAATCGTCCATGAAAAACACCCCCAGACCATTATTCCTCCTCCACCAAACTTCGGAGTTGGCACTATACATTGAGGCAGGTAGCGTTCTCCTGGCATCCACCAAACCCAGATTCGTCCATTGGACTGCCAGATGGTGAAGCGTGATTCATCATCCCAGGGAACGCGTTTCCCCTGCTCCAGAATCAAATGGCGGCGAGATTTACACCACTCCAGCCGACGCTTGGTATTGCGTATTGTGATTTTAGGCTTGTGTTGCGGCTGCTCAGCCATGGAAACCCATTTCACGAATCTCCCAACGAACAGTTATTGTGCTGATATTGCTTCCAGGGGCAGTTTGGAACTCGGCAGTGAGTGTTGCAACCGAGGACAGGCGATTTTTACGCGCTACCTGCTTCAGCTCTCGGCGGTCCCGTTCTATGAGTGGCTGAAATAGACAAACCAACTAATTTGAAGGGATGTCCACATACTTTTGTATATATAGTGTAGTTTGATCTATAAACATAAATATTTAAGATTGTGTTAATATAGCCTAACATTGGCTGTGGGGGAAAACATCTAATGGGATTTACCGTAAATCGTTCCATACGGCTACAGTATGTTCCTCTTACACATGGCGCAGTGTAGCCTAACTGTACGCACCACAACCATTTATGCCTATGAGCAGCAATAACTAGAAACATAACATTTGCAGATGGATAAAATAACTTTAAACAACTGAAACATTTTGAAACTATACTCCTCAGACATTAAGACCTGGCGGTGTAGGGAGATTTAAATTATGTAACATGTAGCCTTGAAATTTGATCAAGTGCTGGACTTAGCCCAGCAAATAACCCTCAGAACGGAGCTTTGGGTCATAAATATAATTCAAGTCGGTGAAGGTGTCTGACAACAGCAAAGTTGTAGCCAGAAATATTTTAGTTCTTCATTGGGGCTCAGTGGGCTTTTAAATGTCTTGGGTTTGGACTGATGTCTTCTCTCACCCGTTATGGGCAGTATCGACTGTGATTTTGGGACTCCTCTTGCGGTCACAGCAGAGAGGGTCCTGGGACACCCGAGCCTGTCTTGTGCAACTGAAGGGCAAGACCGCCATAGTTACTGGAGCTAACACAGGTAACGGTTTTGCATGGGCTAAATTCTTGCTTGACTTGTTTTGCTTGGAATGGTTTATCCAATTAGATTCAATAAGAATATCCCTCCAGCCGTTGCATGCTGCACAGACAAGCATGTTAACCAACTGGAAATACAACAAAAACTTTTTATAAGTCAGAATTGGCAATTACTCTTGACAATTTTTAATTCTCAAAATGAAACAGTTTTTCCCCACAGCAGTCAAAGGGAAATCTTTTTTAATTTATACATACTGTAATACCAACAAAACAAATCCAATGATGACTTCCAGTAAGCATTCCCTTTAAGTGTCAAATTAAGTAATGCAACCTTTCCATTCCAATCACGGTGCATTTCTCTCACTTGAACCTCTCACCATCAAAGTGTCTCAAATAGACTTCAGAATGTAGTTAATGATATGCTTTTGAATCCCTCTTTAAAGAAGTGAAGAAAGAAAACAAATTCCAGAGAGAGAGAGTGTGTGTAAATGGAGGGTTCTCTCTCTATCTGAGAAATCCTCATCCGCTTGACTTTTCTCCGGGAAAACTAAAGTTATTTCATGTAAAAGACCTGCACACTCTCATGTGAAGGAAACTCCTGTTTTTTACAGCTTTAGCTTATAGCCTGATCAATGCTAAACCTCAAACAAATACACCTTGACCCTGTGGAACTTGAGGACACACTCTTTTCACTCCACTTCGATTTCAGCTATGACCAGAGGTAGCAGGTTTGGAGGGAGAGCATTTTTGCTAACCCTAACCCTTTTCATAACCTTAATGTAAATCTCCTAACCTGCTATGAATAAGTAACTTCTGGTCATAGCGC